>NC_056746.1:735142059-735238941 GCF_019279795.1 Protopterus annectens | reverse complement strand
GCAAATGCTGAACAGACATGCACTGCTTTAGGGGAGATATGCAAGCTAGGGCTCAGGCAAACATCGTATGCAGTCGACATACCCTACTGCTCATGTCCTCACACATAGGGGTGGCCAACACAAAGCATCAGTGGCAGATGTACAAAGGTTGGCGATGGTCAATTAACATGTGGTGTATGTTGCACACACCATGACAGTGCAGTGCAATGGTGCAAAGTGCATGCATTGTGTTGCAGGTATGGGGCATAGACTACTAACACAAAGGGTTCAGTACAGGTATGTATGCTAACCACCACTATAATTATGTAAGGTGCATGCCATCTGCTATATCACATGCATGCTGTTGTGTGCAATTCAGGGATGTATGATGACTACCACTATAATTACCTAAGCTGAAACTATAATTGTCTATGCTGAATGCCATTCACCATATCACATGCATGTAGCGTGTGTCTCTGTGTGTCTATGTGTGCCTGTGTGTGTCTGTGTGTGTCTGTCTGTGTCTGTCTGTGTCTGTGTGTGTGTCTGTGTGTGTGTCTGTGTGTGTGTGTCTGTGTGTGTGTGTGTGTGTGTGTGTGTGTGTGTGTGTGTGTGTGTGTGTGTGTGTGTGTGTGTGTGTGTCTGGTATAACTTGTAATGTATAGTTCTTGTCTTCCCCTCACAGGTGTTGATGTAGGTGCGTTGCCCTCCTGTGGTCCACCTGATGTTAGTGTCACCACAGACTCTAGCAGTGATGATGATAGTATGATTGAGGCACAGGCAGGGTTGTCAGGGGCTGAATCTGTGCCATTGGTTGCCATTCCACCAGTCTCCCCCTCATCCTCGCACACAGTTCCCCTGCCTGCACATATTCCATCACTACCGGCCACAGAAGGACAGTTGGCAGGTTTTAGCATGGAACAGGGAAATGTGGTGACTATGGAAGGTGTGCCTGCACACCGTGCTCCCAGTCAACAGACATGTGATGTCCCACACAGGCATGCTTTCTGCTCGTAGGAGGACTACTGGCCACCATGCCCCTGCAGGACCAAGCACATCAGCTGGTGTCATCAGATGCATGTTTTGGGCTGTAATGGAGGCACAGGCACATGCTGAATGGCACAACAGAGAAGGTCTGCGGCTTCAGAGGGATGCTGTCCATTCATTAACCAACAACATCCAGGCACTTCCAAATGCTCACCATCATCTTGCAGATGTTATGGATAGATGATTGGGTGACATGGTGGGAGCCCTTGACCGTGGCATGTTAATCCTTGAGCGTGGAATGCCTGTGCTGGAAAATCTGGTGGGAGCGAGGCGTCGAGTACGTGGACGTAGGCCAGCTACATCACCTGTTGAAGGTCTACGTGAACATGCTACTGCACATGCCCCCTCTCATAGTGGTGGTATCAGCAGCAGTGCTGCTGGTGCTGTGCATTCCACACCAGGATGCAGCAGGCCACGTGCATATGGTCCCAGATGGTCCCAAGAGGGACACGATTCCAGTGGACGTGTCATCACACGGTACCCAATGTGGACCTCTGCCTGTTAGTGCCTGTGAATCCCCTGGAAGGAGCAGGTCATGTGGCCATGGCTGGACACCATGAACTGTGACACCTGCCTTGTACAGTCTGCAGCTGTCAATATTACCCCTGTGTAGGCCAGCCTCATGCCAGACCTGTGTGCATGCATATACACACACACACTGGAAACAAATGTAGGGCACCTCAACACACACATGCATAACATCCCCAAGTGCCCAATGATATCACATGCCCTAACACACACACATGAATTCATCCAATGGCACAGCCTAGGCCTCTGGCAAACATTATCACCCTGTGCATATGATGATGCCTGTGCTACATCCCTGTCATCCACACCATCAGTGCAGGGACATATTCATTTGGTCTGATGCACAGGGTGAACATACTAGGTAGACAGTTGTAGGATAATATTGTTGAGTAGTGTTGGCAGGCAGTAGACATAACATGTATTGCAGTTTTGGAATGCATTTTGTATGTTTGACAGCATGCACCGTGTGTAACAACACTAACAACATGTTGATCCTGATGTTCTGCCTTCCTCTTTCAGGTGTACTTGCATGTGCCAGGGGATGTTGGTGTATGCAGGAGTCCCATATGTACATGTTGACTACCCACAGGTCAGTATGACAATACCTGCATGCACTTTGTAGCTTTCACATCACAGTTATATTCTCCCATGTTTTAATTGTGTTTACTGTTCTAATGATCCAAGTGCATGATAGCTGTGTAGT
This sequence comes from Protopterus annectens, assembly GCF_019279795.1. Taxonomy (NCBI): domain Eukaryota; kingdom Metazoa; phylum Chordata; order Ceratodontiformes; family Protopteridae; genus Protopterus; species Protopterus annectens. The sequence continues at coordinate 735,236,684 of NC_056746.1, read as the reverse complement.
AAGCTACTGTGTTCAGAGCCATCACATCCATAGTGGGTGACATCACAGGTATAGTTACCTGGAGCACGGAGTGGGTAAAAGTGTGGTATGCTTGATGACAAGAGTAAAGGCTGCTGGAAATAGTGGCATCACATTGGGAAGCAGTAATACCCACTGCCATGACAGCATGCAAACACAGACACACCCACACACTCAGGGAGTCCAGACACAGTAACACACACTCTGACACACACACACACACACACACACACACACACACACACACACACACACACACACACACACACACACACGCACACACACAGTTGCCAGTGTTCGGATGTCAACCCCTGCCTATGTGCATATCATCATTATAGTACTTCGCAATTACAAGACGCGCCACAGAGATTACACATGTACAGGTAGTTGGAATGTCCTAAGATAGAGGACATTGACAGGGATACTAAAGTGCAGTGAGTGTATGTGGGGAGAGGGGTTCCATCAGTAGGCTGTGTAACAACAGGTCACACCCCAGGGCGTACATGTTAACAGGCGGTTTGTATGCCCATCCACGATTGATGTTATCAACAGGCATGCTGCACTGCTTTGAGTGGATGGGGGAAGGGGCATTAATATTCCACTATAGTAACATACAGCCTCACTCCAGGAACCGGACAGCCATACACACACACACACACACACACACACACACACACACACACACACACACACACACTGGCATTCACAAAGATATACACCGATGTCACACACATACAGACACTTTACATGTGTGTGGTTCAACCACCTGCCTATGGCTTTCTTTCCACACTTCACTCTGTACTGGTGTCACCAACAGTGTTCAGGAGAGTGATAACATGTGGGATGTGTTCGCAACCATATGTGACATATATGGACACTTGCCCACATGTGCCAGTACTGTGAATCAAACACATGGCTATCTCATGATAGGTACTACAGCAGTACAGCACTGTCACATCCAATACAATGCTTACTGACTCTTTCCTATGACAACTGTGCTGATATATGTGCAATATATGCACAGGGGAGGTATTACTGTTACAGGTGTCATGGGGTTTGCCTTCGATGTCACCCTTACAGCATTCTACATTGTCTGTATTCCACTTCAATTAACAAAACCTGACCTTAGCAGGTACACAGGTTATTGTAGGCCTGGTTGTAACACACCAGTGAACTGTCCTCAGTAATCATTCATCTGCAAAGAAGCCCCACCACTTAGTAGTCATATCCAAACATCCGTCCATACCTCATGTATGGCTTACTGTACTTAGAGCATATCACCATATACAGTTGGCAATGTTGAGGCTGTATTGCAACAGCATGATGTACTAAGACAACAGTCACCTTCAGACATCAGATGCTGCACACACATGGAATTTACACAAACAGCAATACATGTACACATATGCAGTCCACATCAGTACGTGCACTAGCAGGTCAAGAGGATACATTCCACACCTTCACCACACCATGTGTGAAACATAGCCGAGCATCTGTGGCTTGTAAACATCTCATCCCAGCATGTACTGTCTATTGTGGTACTAAGGCTAATGTTCAGATAGCACACAGCATGCATGGCTTGCAGTTGTTGACATGGGGTATATGTAGGAACAGTGGCCACACATGGCTGTACATGTCATGCACATATCACCTGTGAATACTCAGGAATATACAGTGCAGAGCTGGATTTCCCTGAGTTTGTTAATACAGGCCTTGTGTAGGTACTATGGTCCTAATATTTGGGTATGTTTGCAGACATTGCATTAGGTGGACATGTCTAAGGGCATACATGCCACATGGGGTGTTGTATGATATGATAGGTGTCATGGGTGACCAGTAGAGAGAGGATATTACCTCTGTCAATATAGATATTGAATCTTATGTACTGTTAGCATGCTATTTGCCATGTGCATGTGTGTAATGGCTGTAGCCACCTGTATGTAGAAAGGTAAACAAAAGCTATGGTAATGTGATATATGTTGTATGAGTGTGGGATGTACATATCCAGGGCAGGTATGGTTAGGTCATATCCAACTATGAGGGTGTTGGTTACTGGTATACAGCAAGAGTCAACCATGTTAATGCTGACAACATCTGAGGGGCCTTGGTATGTGTACAACTGAGCAGATTACAAACAGTGGTATTACTGCATTGCATAACACATTATACAGCTATGTCTGTACATGGGTACATTGCACAGTTGATGTAGGCCTAGGTACAGTCCACCAATCGAGGGTTGTCTGGTGGTCTACCATACTATGTCATACCACATATGGATGTGTGTTGATAGTCTGGGAAAAAGGTGGTGGATGTATGTGTGGATACAACTTAGAATGCTGCATTTACCACTGTCACCTGTACCTGACTCATCTGTGATGCGTTATGGTCCGTACATGTGAGTAGCCTTTATGAATATGTGTACACCACCACCTGGTATGGTCCATACCACTGTTATGGCCCACTAGTATGGATCTGAGTTATATGGTGGTAGTGCAATTGTGCACTACATTGCCTTCAGCCAGGTGTTCCTTACTGCGCAGATGTCGGTAATCCCAATTGTAGGTTGTACATTGAGCTAATGGATTACTAAAGCCACACAACTAGCACGGGTTAGCATAGGCATCCAATGCAATTGTCATGTAGGTGTCAGGGTGTTACTTCTGTGTATAGGACATTTGCCTTGGAATGCGGCTATATGGGTAAATGTGACCTAGTTATTATCCACACACACATGTAACATGGATGCATTTCCTCTGTGTTGAAGGCTTGTCATACAGTCATGACAGGCTGGAATGACAGACACTGGATAACAGCAGGACATTGGCTCATTGTTTTGGTCTAGCAGTTGCCACCTGTACCATGACATCACTGCACATGGCATTCATGTGCTTGGTAGCAAATGGCTCATGTAAGGTGACGGACATTAGCAGAACTTGTGTATATGACCAATGGGAGATATACTTATGGTAGCGGTCCTGGTAATAATGACAACTACTACCACTGCCGGGAGAGGTCATCTTGTCACCTGCACCTCAGTACCATTACACAAGGTGGCTCACACATTATGCTTGCACATGCCACTGTTCCACATATAATGCCACTGTCCACAACCTGCTATCAATGTATGCCTTTCAGGGCAGCAAGGTGTGTGACATATGCTGTAGATAGCATCCGCCTGTGCGTCCCAGGTAACCTACTGACTGTCACATCCACACACGCATGACTGTGTATACATAACATATATATGTCAATACTTCATGTACATGTATGCATGTGTATCAAACAGCACAGACACAGATATATAATTTACAGGCCACATACATGTATCAGGTAGTAAACCAGTATCATCATCTTCTTTTGGCTGTTCCCATTAGGGGTCACCATAGCAGACCACCTGTTTCCATTTCTTCCTGTCCTTTGCATCTTGCTCTGTCACACCAACCACCTGCATGTCCTCTTTCACCACATCCATAAACCTTATCTTAGGCCTTCCTCTTTTCCTGTTACCTGGTAACTTCATCATTAGCATCTTTTTCCCAATATACTCAGCATCCCTCCTCAGCACATGTCCAAACCAACATAATCGTGCCTCTCTGGCTTTGTCTCCAAACCTTCCAACCTGGGCTGACCCTCTAATATACTTATTCCTAATCCTGTCCACCCTTGTCACACCCAGTGCAAATCTTAACATCTTTAATTCTGCCACATCCAGCTCAAACTCCTGCCTTTTTGTCAATGCCACTGTCTTCAACCCATATAACGTAGCTGGTCTCACTACCCTCTTGTAGACCTTCCCTTTCACTCTTACAGGTATTCGTCTGTCACAAATCACTCCTGACACTCTTGTCCACCCACTCCAACCTGCCTGTACTCTCTTCTTCACCTCTCTTCCACACTCACTGTTACTCTGAACTATTGACCCCAAGTATTTAAACTCATCCACCTTCACCACCTCTACTGCTTGCATCCTCACCATTCCTCTATCCTCCCTCTCATTCACACACATATATTCTATGATGTGCATATATACTGACAGGTAAAATGTACCTAGCTGTTAACCTGTGTGTTTACAGTAGGAGTCCAGTACAACATGTGCAGTACATGTAAGTGTTTGAGCATGCACACTGTGGCCTCCAGTGGTTAGAATCGGAGTGCATCCCAAACAGCCCTGTGCTACTAAGTGTATGAGTGTACCCACTGCCACCTTGTATAATTTGAGTCAGTGCATCCAACAAGCCCTTTGTTACTAAGTGTATGAGCATGCCCAGTATAACCTTGTGTAGTTGTAGCCATAGTGCATCCCAAATGGCCCTGTGCTACTAAGTGTATGAGCATGCCAACTGTAACCCTGTGTAGTGATAGTAGTTGTCCAATCCGCAGATGGCCATACTCCAGTTCAGGTTCCTGTTGTGCTACAACTATACCTCTCAGGCCTACCTGCGGATGATGTGTCTTGTTTGTGCATACAGGTTGTAATGGATACCTACTTTAAACACACAGGTCTACAGTTATGTACTTCATGACTGTCAGTCTCCCTGGTGTTGTCTCAATTGTAGAAGGGTAGTCTGACTGCCTTAGAATATGTAATCTCTGTGGCACATTTCATAACTGCATAGTACTGTAATCGTGAACATTAGATAGGCAGGAGTTCTGATCCCACCACTGGCAGCTGTGTGTGTGTGTCTCAGCAAAAGCCTGAGTGTGTGTGTCAGCAAATGGCTGAGTGTGATTTTGTGTGTATATGTGTCGGCCTCCTGTCATGTCAGTGGGTTTTGCTGCATTCCAAAATGATACCTCCTTTTGCACTGGCATTTATCCTTGTCAACTGCTAAACCTCTCTCTTCCCTCCTCCCCACTGCAAGTAATCAGTCCTGTGATGTCACCCAGCTCAGACGTGGAATCAGTACATGTAAGTGTATGTGTTCTGTGGCACATACCCCAACTGTATACCACTGTACTAGTTACATAGGCATGACTTGTATGCACAATACTGGCGTGTTTGTGCATGTTTGTGTGTGTGACTACCCTGTAGCCAGACATACACGTGTAATGTCTTTTAGCACACCATGGTAGCCAACCATGGTGACCGGTGTCTACAAAGTATTACATAGTTAGGAATGGTAAACAATACACGGTCATGCACGACTACAGTTGGGTATGTTATTTTCCTGTGCCACTGTCAAGCAGTGACACAGGAGTGGTCGCTTTGGTGTAGGTCCATACCCATCATTCCCCCACCCTAACTCCACAATCCCCGGGGTACATTACAATAGCCATCATTCCCCACCAAAACTCCACATACACAACAGCCATCCCTTCTCTGGTGAACTGCTTATGATTTAAATGTTATGACACAGGTGATGCCTCTGTTTTGTGTGCACATCACAAAGGGCATTCAGACATGTATATATATATATATATATATATATATATATATATATATATATATATAGATATAGATATATAGATATAGATATATATCTATATACATATATGTGTGTGTGTGTGTGTGTGTATATATATATATATATATATATATATATATATATATATATATATATATATATATATATATATATATATATATATATATATATATATATATATATATATATATATATATATATATATATATATATATATATATATATATGTGTGTGGGTGTGTGTTCACATCCCGTATGTGCATATTTATATGTACTTATGATAGTTGTACCGATGTAGACTTGTCTCTGTTGTTTAACAGAGTACAGTACATTCAAGGGTACTGTGCATATGTACACAAAGGGACTGACCCATTTGTTTTCAGTACTGTGGAATACTTGTGGTAGGATGTGCATTACAGACTCCATGCAACATGTGAACAACCCAGATGGCTTAGTGGTATGTCCAGTGACCTCAGTGTGCATGGTCCAGGGTTCAGGACCTGCAAACCTTGATACAGTCAATTAGGACTGCATAAGACACTTTTAAGCAGTTGTAAGAAGTTGTAAATGTGTTGTCGTGACAGTAAGCAGTGAGTGCACGCAGGTAACAGACATATACGACCTACAGTGCAATTGGAATGCCCTTCTTTGGCAATCCTGCTGATATCACCCACCTACGAATACACCTCTGGGACTGCTGTAACACAGTAATCTCCATGATGTGTGCTGTAACTGCTTAATACTCTAGTGTGTTAATCTAATTTGGTAGGTGTTCTAATCCCAGACAGGTTCATAGGTAAGTACTAGGCTATCTGCCCATGGACATTTATAAGCCTAGCCACAGAGTGATGGCTTTTGCCTTTCCATTAGATTAGTAACCTGGGCCTCATTCAACAGGGCTCCTGAAGTGATCTCAGGGTAGAACCTATGATTACCCATCCACTCATCAAGATTTCTCTTGAAGAGGGTCAGAGAGGAGCTCTGTCAAATATGGATTGGGATTCTATTCCAGAGTGAAGGGAGTCGCTAGGACAAGAATCTATCCCTTCAGCATGTCCTGTTTATTGTTGTACATAGGTTCAAGTCACTAGAATGAGTGGTTCTGAGGGATCTTGTTTTTTGAGGTGAAGCATGTCCATTAGTTCAGGGTTTGACATGGCCCTATAGGTCAGGCATAGGTCACCTATGATCAGACAGTAAGCGACTGAGAAGAGCTGGAGCTTTTTTAGTCGTGCTTCATAGGGTAATTGTTTAAGACCCTTAATCCTCTTAGTGAGGTACTACTGTGGTCTTTCTAGTTGTTGCAGGTGTCTAGTGAGGTACATCCCAAATGGGGCATTGTACTTTATTATGGGCCTAATGAGTGAGGAGTAAAGGGGCACAATCATCTCCTTGGATCTGGATGAGAAACCCTTTGTGATCAGGTGTGCCACATAGAAGTATTTCCTGACTGTTTTGGCTATGTGGTTATCAAAGGAGAGCATGCTATCTACTTGGGAACCCAGGTCCCTAATTACTTCTTCTGTACTTAGTGGATTCCCATCTATGTGGTAGTTTGTAGGTACTTTGTTTTTCCCAAATGGGATTACTATGCATTTTTTGGCATTTAGCTTGAGGCCGTGACTTTGACACCAGGTGTTTGTCTCTGTGAAACCCTTTTGCAGGATGTCTGTGCCAGCTGGAGAGTCAGTTATTGCTCCCAATTTACAGTCATCTGCGAACTTGGTTAGCCACAGTCCCTCCGCCTTTGCCTGTATTTCGGAGAAATATATACTGAACAGGAGGGGTCCCAGGACTGAGCCCTGTGGGACTCCGCTTGTGACTGGTTTAGAGTCAGACATGGCACCTGCTACTCTTACCGTGTGGGTTCTGTCTGAGAGCCTATTGGCAACCCATCTCGTGACATGGGGGTTGATATTTAACCTGGTGAGTTTGTCTATGATTCCTGAGTGTGGGATGGTGTCAAACACCTTAGCAAGGTCCAGATATGCTGTGTGGACCACCTTCCCTTCATCTATGGCCTTGGTGACTGTTTCGAAGAAGTCGACCAAGTTCAGGAGGCAAGATCTGCCTTTAACAAAGCTGAACTGGGTGGGGTCCAGTGTCTGGAGGTTCCCAATGTCCCTGTTAATGAGCTCCATGATAATGCGTTCCATGGCTTTGCAGACCAAGCTAGTCAAGCTTATAGGGTGATAGTTCCCAGGGTCAGTTGTGGCACCACCTTTGTGGATCGGTACGACTGTTGCTGCACACCATTTTTTGGGTACATAGCCTGTAGAGAAGCTGAGTTTGAATAGTGATTTGAGATGGGGGGTTAGTTCATTTTGAAGCTCGTGTAAGACACAACCTGGGATAGCATCTGGTCCCATTGATGCTGTGTTTTTGGCCTTTGCAAGGGCTGTCTTTACTTGTGTGTCTGAGATAACTGGAGCACCACATTCTTCTGGGATGGGTGCTATCCCCTTTGGTGGAGGGGGGGGTGAAGTTTGCACTGAACTTGTCAGCCAGGATGTTGGCAATGTCGGTTGGTTCAGTGCATTTATGGCCATTATGCACTAGCTCAACTGTGTGTGTGTCTGCCTGCCTGCCTGAGAATGTAACGATGCTTTTAGAGTATGCACACTCTTTACAACCCACATGACCATCTTTGACAATCCTGCTAATGTCACTCTCTTAGACATACACCTCTAGGAATTCTGTAACCCAATATTCTCTGTAGAATGTGCTGTAACTGCATATTGCTGTAGTGTGATAAACTAGTTAGGTAGGGGTTCTATTCTGAGAGAGTCCAACTGTGTGTGTATGTCTCTGTCTGCCTGGGACAAAACCAATGCTTTTTAGAGTATGCACACTGTACAATTCACACGACCACCTTTGGCAATCTTGCTGCTGTCACCCACCTAGGAATACACCTCTAGGACTGCTGTAACCCAGTGTTCTCCGTAGAGCATGCTGTAACTGTGTATTGCTGTAGTGTGATAAACTAGTGAGGTAGTGGTTCTATTCCTAGAGAGTCCAAGTGTGTGTGTGTCTCTCTGTCTGCCTGAGACAAAACCAATGCTTTTAGAGTATGCACACTCTGTACAATTCACATGACCACCTTTGGCAATCCTGCTAATGTCACCCACCTAGGAATACACCTCTAGGACTGCTGTAAGCCAGTATTCTCCGTAGTGTGTGCTGTAACTGCGCATTGCTGTAGTGTGATAAACTAGTTAGGTAGGGGTTCGATTCCAGGACATGGCAGGTGTGTGTGTTTGACTGTCAGAGCCTGTGTGGAGGTTGCTGTGTGTGTCTAACCACTGGACATGTTGGGAAGTGGATTTTGTAGTTTTCCTATATGGCGTCCGTCTTATATCACAATGTCTACCTCACGAGGAGTGCAGCTGTCAGTCAGCCATGGGACTGTGTTGGCAAGCTATACCCCTACATCTGGCAAAAGGCCTGGTGAACAACCCTACTAGTACCCAGAATATGTCCTGAACCCATGTGTCATACACAAACAAACTTACCTAGAATATCCCGCTATGTTGCTAGTACCCTGCACATTGATGACAGATAGTAGGCATGGTGTGATTGCAATGGGCTGCAGAGGACATGGCACCCTGTACAGCAGTACAATAGGCACATAATTGTGGAGAATGTGCCTTCACTATGTTCCCCACTGGATGCCTGCAACATATGTGATGCCATCAAATATGATCCACAGAGGCCATACAATGCCGTACACATGTGCCCTGTATGGAACAATGCCACTGACACCAGGAAATACCTGTATCATGCTATCAATGCAGGTGCATGGTCAACCTGCTGATTATAAGCAGGTTCTGCCACACCAGGCCAGTATTGGCATATCGGAGGATAACAGTCTATGTACACAACATGTGCCGGCCAAACCAGGTACACCTGTACATGTCACTGTACATTATTGTGGGACATGCACATCCCAGGCAATGTCCATGTCAAGGACTATCAAACACAGACATGGCATGCATTGCAAAGCTATGGCCATACACAATGGTATCCAGGATGTCAGGGCAGTTCATACAATACTCATCTATGTGGGACATTGCAGACACTGCACACCATTGTCGGGTGGCATGATGCCAGGGATTACTCATCACACAGCCTTGTACAGCCATCTTGCACAGCCGACCACTACACACCCATGAAGCAATGCACACATGCATGTCAGTACTGGCACATTTTGTCTGCGTGTGGGGTATGATGCTCCCAACCACAGTCACTCCCAGTATAACTCCCATTGGCATACCAACAGATGTCAAACACGTTCACATGCTGTAGCCCATAGAACCAATGGATATCACCTGTGGTGCATGTAGTACCTGTGCATTACTGCTGTGTGGCAAACTATGTAGTTAGGGTGTGTATTTGTGGACCTGGCAAAGAGTGTCAATGAGAGTCCATTAGAGAATGTGGTTGTGTTTACAATGACATCCATTCATGTGACAGCCATGTGTGCTACACCTATTGTATGTCTACTATATCTCTGTTGCAGATGTCGCTCACCAACACACATATGTGTTCCTACAACACACCAACATGTCAGCTTTGTGGCACATGGAGTAACTGCATGCACTTGTAATAGTAATGACTAGTCAGTCAGGGGTCTGACCCCTGTACTGGTAGGTGTGTGACAGACGATGCTTAGGATTTAGTCTCCAAGCCCTTCTCTGATGTACTTTGCCTCTGTCTGTCCCTCCCACACACTCTCTGGTGGATGTGGAGGTGTACACCTGCTCAGCAGTAGCTTGTGTAACATAAGTGATGGTCATGATCAGGTGATGGTCTCTGCACCCATTGCAGTCTTCCTCTAGCTGATTGCATGTGGAACAGCTGTGATGGTGTTCCCATAGCCTTTCACATGAAAAACACAGTATAATATCCACAGACATCACGTTGGTGTTTGCCCATGAGAGTCACTGTGAGTGGTACCAGATCTGATGTTTGGAAACGGCATCACAGATGATATCTGGATGTTCCTCAAACAACATACACAGTGAGGAAATAGCCTACAGACAGGAGGGTGATGTGCTAGACATGACTACAGCATGTAAGTGTAGTCATGCTTCATTGAGACTACTGCCTGTTTAACAAGTTGTGTGTGGTGATGGCTATTCTGCATGTTTTACAACTGACAAGGCAGTGCTCTGTTCATGAGGGACCTTCATCTGTAGGGCCATCTGTGGACTGGTCAGTGTGTGGAACCATTTGTTTCTTGTGTTACTCACTGAACACACATCTGAGAACAGCAGGCACATAGTGTGAGGATCGCAGTCAGTACATGGTGATAGTGATGTGTTACTGCCATTACATCCCTGACTGGACATATGTCACATGGAACAGTGGTATGACAGACACTGTCTGTAGTTCCAGTGACAAGCCAATAATGGGTCACTGTTCATAGCTGCAGTCACACATCTTCTACACTTTGTACAGATGTCATGCAGTCTATATGCACGTGTTGTGCTCCCTCTGCAAATGTATACCATCTGTTGTGTTGGTTTGATGATCATATCTATGCATGCTGTTGTAAGTAATTCTGAATGCTGTTGATGATTACTAAGTCATATCTGTGTTTAAACTGCAACACCGTAGGCTGTATGGGTTTGGAGGTCCCAGCATAACCTCCTGTCCCACTTCAGCTGGCCATGGCACCGGGCACCAACACATCAGGGGGCCCAGCCTTGGACCTCCACCTCTGTTGGCTCTGCACCACCTTCTGGTGGTACCGCCACTGAGGATGGGGCTTGTTCCCCCGGGAGCAGGTCCAGACAGGAACATGTCCGCTGTTGTACGGTCCCGGACATGGTATGTATGGGGCTCAATAATGGGTTTCGAGGCAAGATACACCAGCTCAGGGGCAGAGTGTCACATTTACAGGGTGAGGCTGCCCCTCCTAGACAGCCCCCAGCACAGCCACCTTTGCAGCTGTTTTGGTGCAGTGGTGGCTGCCCATGGCTGGGGACCTCTGTCCCACTGTTTACATCTGGGGGCTCATAAGCTTGTAAATGCCAAACACCCCTCCCTGTCTGAGGTTTATCCTCCCACATGTATCATATACTGACCCTGTATGCTGTCTTGTCTGTCATCCTACCCTACCTATCCTCCACAGGCATACCTACTCTCATTCCCCCACATCCCACTCTCACCCTGCGGAAACATAAGACCAATTGGTTCCTAGAACAACATTTGCTCCATACATAGCTGTCCATTTCACACACGTGTCCACTGGACACATGTAACCCTTTTAATATGCATCACAACATACTCCTGTTGTCCTTACCCCAGTCTCTCAGGCACACTATCCTAGTATGCACATGACTCCTAAATGTTTCAGGTACACCTGATGCGGATGACCCCGTTGTACACACAACACTACCGGTCCCTCTATGGTTACCCCATTTACACAGCACCTTGCAAGAGTACTGTTCTCACATAATTATTGGACAGGAACTGTTGTGTTAATGTAAATAATATGCACAGAGTGATGTATACGGTGAATGTACAAATGTTTGCGTGTATAAATGGCACATGTCTGTCTGGGGGAGTCCTGATATTATATAGGACAACACCACTACATAATACAGGCATCGCTGGTATTTCCCTTTTCATTCATTTGTAATGCTTTGTTGTCACATGGTATGTTCCTGATATATCTCTATATATGTATGTACCTATATGCTGGACATAAACACTCACACATACATCTACATGATGGAATAAGTTTCCTATACTGTTGAATGACTGCGCTGGATGATATGTTTGTGATAAGGTCTGATGTCTGTATATCTGCCATGGCTTATTGGTAAATCACATTAGCTGTGTGTGCAGGGTCCTGGTTTCGAGCCTTGCAGAGGCCATTTATTTTGTTGCAGGGCAGAACAAGGCCATTGGATACGATGTGATTAAGGCAAAATAAAGAAGTTGTGAGCGGGTGTGTGTGGGTTTGGCAGTGCCAAGCAATGCTAACCTCTGGTTATAGTTTCTTACACTCAGTTAGCCTCTACATTGCTTTACCAGTGTAATACTCGCATACTGGCGGCCAAACAGGCTTACACCCACTTGCTCCTGCACATGCAAATGCACTGCATTTGGTGTTTGCATCTGACACTCACACCCCTGGGTGGGAGTGAGGACTACGATATTACCTTGTGATGCCTATTACAACAGAATACATGCCTACAATATCAGGAATGGCTGCCCATTAGGCGACAGCATGCCGTTTAACTGTACGGAATCCGTGGCCTGTTTACCATGTCCGGCTAGGGGGGGGGCTGGAAGGGCATGCTACATGTTTAATGTTTCTTGCTTGGGCTCCTCACTTCCATTGGCATAGCCTGTAAACATATGTTATTCTTGTGTGCTGTTTCCTATCATAGCTGTATATCTGTGTATATCTACGCACACACACACACACACACACACACACACACACACACATATATATGTGTGTGTGTATATATATATATATATATATATATATATATATATATATATATATATATATATATATATATGTGTGTGTGTGTGTGTGTGTGTGTGTGTGTGTGTGTGTGTGTGTGTGTGTGTGTGTGTGTGTCTGTAAAGCAATACATACCCCGCGCAAACACACTTACACATGCGTACTGGTGTTTATATATGCTTGACCTGCTTACTAGTGCATTATTCATTATGACAGTGACACTTCACTCCAGTTATCTTTTAATTGACATTTTGCGGATTATACAGCAGACAGATGTCGCAATATGTTCATGTACGGATTACTGATGGTAATTGCATATAATACAGTGGGATTCGGTATGGGAATGTCTGCTCATTAGGGGGTTGCTCTAACCAATGCACTATTGCTGTGCTGCTTCATTTGCATATATGCCCATATACCCATGGCCCCTGGTTCCCCAAACACATACCCCAACACTGCACTAACACTGCAGTCATCCATTCTCCAGTTGGTTTCGCGGTGTAGCCATACCAGTACACATTGGCCTCTCCCTACCCCTGTCGACCCATCCCATCAGTTGACTCACTACACGTATCCTCAGGAATCCCTAATGTTTAGTCCACAAACATTTGTGACATGAGTGACCAATAGGACACTAATCACAATCTTTGCGTTATCCCACATGGGACACACTTGTCTTTATGTCAAGATTAGACTCTTACTTCCTTACATACTTACTCCCATGAACATGACACTTCAGTGAATTAATTAGTATGACTATATGGTAACATACACATTACACATGAGAACTAGTTATGTACGTGTTCAGCGTGATTCTTCTACAAATAGACCGGTTTAGTATTTGGCATTGCCGTTGCAGGCAGATCACAGGAATAAATCCCTGTGTGAGACAGTCCTCACATTTGATTTATTCAGCACAGCACTGACTATGAACATTGTACACAATTCTGCATTTTAGCAATTTCGGCCCTTCCCTCTTATGCACTACCTATTATTCTATCTACTGTCGAGGTTTGTAAGGGCACATTCATGTGTTTATGTCTGCAAATGGAATGGATATGTTACAGGGAATGTACTCCTACATATAAATATATGCATGTGTGTATGCATCCATACTTATAAATAAGTCGGTGGCCTCCCATGAGGCAGTACAATTAGAACCAGGCCATCCAACCATGACACGCCTGGATCCATAATCACATACCCATGGTTCCTCAACCCCACCCGAGTCCAACATACATGCAATCCATAAATTATCCAGTTGCTTTCACAGCCATAACACACCTACACACATTGATGTCCTCCCAGCATTAGGGGCAGTACACGTATGTTGTTCCAACACATGTATTATCATGCTCTCCCACCATTTAGTCCTTGAACATACCTATCTACCCTTGTTTGTGTAATGCACAGAGATCCAAATATGCTGTCAATTTTTGGTAGTCCCACTGGGGACTACCCTCTGATTGTTTGTAAAGTAGACTTAGCAGATCTGAGGCAACAAGCGGTAATTATTCCAAAAAGTAAAAACTTTTATTGCACACGAAGACAAAAACTGAGATCACAAGCGCTTTCGCTCGGATGTTCCGAGCTTTCTCAAGTTAACGCTTTACTGTGTAGCAAATGCTTAAATAGTTGCTTACACCAATTACACTTCTAAAATAGTGATTAATTAAAACATTATACAATTAAGTAAGTTCTTAATTGAACTCTTACAAATCTCTGTTAAAATGTGAGTTGGCTAAACTGTTGTTCTTTTTAAACACATACATCAAATGTTTACATTTACCGAATGTTTTTTGACACAAACATTCAAGTAGTATTTAAAATATATTATAAAACTCCAACAATGTTGATATTTAAAAAAAAAAAAAAGCTTCAATGTCGTTTCTACTCTATTTCATTGTGTGAATATACAATTTTGTGTTCTTGGAATGTAATTAAGTAAAAAACTTTCCGTGACCATAGTACTCATAAAACTTCAAGTCTATGAAGAACAATAAAAGCATGAAATAATGATTGTTCATATAACGTAAGTACAAGCAAAACCAAGTGGAACTTCTGTGTGACTTGGACAAGAAAATTGAAGATAAAATCCCCCGTATATTTTACATGTAATTCCAAAGGAGTGATTTACTTGGTGGTATGCATGTTCTGCAAAAGTTTTTATATAGGGAAGACAGAAAGGGAAATTAGAAAAAGAATGTATGAACATTTTTATGAAATAGCCAAAAATAAGGAAACAAATGCACTATACAAACATTCCCTTTCATGTCCAAACCACAATTTTAAATTTATGATTCTAGAACAAGTAAACCGTGAGTTGCGAGGGGGGGATTGGGAATCCACCCTCGAGTATAGGGAGTTGGTGTGGCAACTAAGGTTAGATTCTGGCAACTGGCCTGGTCTAAATGACACAATCAGTATCAAGCTAGTTTTAAAACTTAGAAGAGCCAGATTGTGAAAGAAATTAGAGTACACTGGTTAGTAACAACATTTTCGGTCACACAGAAGTTCCATTTGGTTTTGCTTGTACTTACGTTCATATTTACCCGAACATACGCATCAACACTTCACACCACACCACTACACATGTGCCACTCCCTACCACTCTAGACCCATCCTGCATGTTGACTCACTCCAAGTATATTCAGACGTCCCATGCTTAGAGTCCTGGAACATACGTTCATATAATGGTCAGGGTGTTCAAATAGTCTTCTGGTTTTTGGTTCGTCCAACTGGGGACTGGGACTGCCCTGTACCTGTTTGAAAGTCAGACTTAGCACGTGGACAAAGTTAGTCCCACTGTTAGCATCCTACCTGTGTTTGGAGATGCAGGGGGTTTGCTCACCTCTTGGCCAGCTTGATATGACAACACTAAATAATATGGGAGTTCTGCTGCTGTTTTCCTTTGCATTCATTATGAATGCTTTATTGTGACCATGTTTGTTCATTACCGGTATATATATATATATATATATATATATATATATATATATATATATATATATATATATACGTACGCATGCATATACATCTACATGATTATTTACTTTGATCATACTGTTGACTGACTGTGCTGTCTGCTTTGTTTGTGATAACATCAGAGTTAAGTATAACTGCCGTGGCTTAGTGGTAAATCACATTGGTTGTGGTGTGTAGGGTCCTGGCATCAAGCCTTGTCAAGGCAGTTTATTGTGTTGGTGGGCAGAACAAGGGCCGTTGGACAAAGGGTGGGTGCAACACTTTTTAGCAGCGGTTTTCCGTTTTTCCATATTTAACCTCCACTTCCCATCACGCAAACACCTTCTCCATTCTTATTGTGATACGTCACCCCAGTTTACATTTCAATGGTATTACATCATTATACAGCATAAAATGTCAGAATATGCCATATACGGATTCCATGTCATAATTGGTGTGTGCTGCAGTTGAACTGGCAATGTTTACTCATTAGGCGGATGCTCTAACCACTACACTATTGCTGTGCTGCTTCATTTGCATGTATACCCATGGTTCATAGTTACCCGAACACATGCCGCAACACTTCACTAACACAGCAGTCATCCATTCTCCAGATGGAAAAACAGCACACCACTACACATGTGCCACACCCTACTGCTCTAGACACATCCTGTATGTTGGCTAACTCCAAGTATATTCAGACGTCCCAAGCTTATAGTCCTGGAACATACATTCATATAATGGTCAGGGTGTTCAAACAGTCTTTTGGTTTTTAGCTCGTCCAGCTGGAGACAGGGACTTCCCTGTACCTGTTTGAAAGTCAGACTTAGCACGTGGATAAAGATAGTCCCACTGTTAGCATCCTACCTGTGGTTGGAGATGCAGGAGGTTTGCTCACCTCTGGCCAGCTTGATATGACAGCACTAAATAATACAGGGTTTCTGCTGCTGTTTTCTTTTGCATTCATTATGAATGCTTTATTGTGACCATGTCTGTCTGTACATACACATGCATATACACCTACGTACTTATTTACATTTCCCATACTGTTGAATGACTGCAACTTACCGCCGTGCATACCTGCTTACGTCTGCTTGAAAGTGACTTAATCACCCTATATCTGACAACCATTATTCTGGGCATCATATAAAATTAGCAGTCCTTCCATGGCTTGGACCCAGGAACAGAAACACCATAGTCACTGGTTTGACCACTAAACCATCTGTGATACATTCTGCATGGATGGTAGCTAGGATATATGACTTTACTACAGGCATTTTACACTACTGGTAACAAATGTGACAGTCAGTTGGTGTACACATGTATAGTACATGTTAATGTTCATATGTTTCTGAGAGACATATGTATACATTTGCAAGTAGACATATTTATGAATAGGACACATATTTGACAACTACTTATATGCATGTATGTGTGATGTGTAGCTATGTGAATATAAGTATGTACATTTACAGATATATGACTACATATCTGGGGTTATACATGGCCATGTATATGAACACCAACATCCGGGAGGGATCTGTACCGTTTGTATACAGGGGTTGTGTGCATCATTACAACTTGGAACCTGGACAGGGTATACAATTTGTGGACATGTACTGTTTGGAAGATGGCTATGGGGAAGCTTCTTGGGAACATGTGAAAGGTATATATTACCGATAATTCACATGGGGAGATATGTATCACGGTCATGTGTTTAATCTGGGTCGTAGGTTCTGCAGGACCAGGTGGAGGCTGAGCAGGGTTTTGAACAAGTACTGCTAATCTGACTTGTGTCTGGATGTCAACGGGGGTGGACATCGTGTTGTGCCACCAAGTCTAATCTTGAGAATAGACACTTATCCCATGAGGAATGTCCAAAAATTGTGGACGCCGATGAACCCCGTTCTTTTGGCTGTATGAAAATGAGGGAGGGTTATACATGCATGGGATACCTAGTTTGCAGGCCTGAGACTGCTTAGGTGAGACTGCCTACTAGATGTGGGTAGGGAGCACTATGTGCAGATATGGCTGGCCCAAGCTAGCAGCCCAAGTATGGGTGGTTTTGGTGGACGTTCAGCAAGGGGGGGGGTGTTGTGGAGGGGATGATGGGTATTCACTTATGTATCCAGGTGTGTAGGGGTTGGATGGCTCAGTTCAGGCCAAACCATTATGTGGTGTGAGCCGGTACCCTTTCTGTACATGTGTATCATACATTTTAATGTTCATATCTTTGTGGGACTGTGTTCTGCAATATTACCTGACAGGGTGTATTGGGATGTGAATGTATGTTCTTTAGTTTCCTTTTGGTTTCTCCCACTGCACCCTCGTACACCTCCAGTTCACCTATTGTACATCTGACCCAGTCTCCCCTTGGCGGATTATTACATTACCCATCACCTCCCCCAAAATCCACACACACACCATCCATCCCTTCTCTGGTTGTTAGCCCATGGCACAAACAGCAGTACACATTGCCTACTCTACATATCTCTGGTACCATTATGGTTTTGAGGCCAACCCTAGCATATTTGGTCTTCCACATGCTGTACTTCAAGCACATAGGTACATGCAAATACTTATCTTTCATGACATGGTAGGTTGACCCAGGTTATACCCATTCATTTTTGGGCCATCCAGACAAGGACAACTCGAACCGGGAATGGGCAGATATTAAGCGAATGCTCTGACCATTGGGCTAAGCTTAGCAAAAGGCAGCGGCATGCAAACACACTGCGTTTCACTTCCACTTGGTATAAAAATCAACACTACAATGAAATACATACACGAGGTTTTAAATGTAATTGTTCGAGGGACGGGGGCTCAACATTCAGCTATGTGCTTGTGTGTTTACTCCTGTGATTTTATTTTGGTGTTTAAGGAACTCTCTTGTATGCTTTGCATGCATTTCAGTATCCATGGACACTGACAGGAGTGATTACTATTAGAGGCAGGCTGTACTAGTCAGCATTTTAGGTTGCGTGACTGTAGCTGACATGTTCACGCCTCCGTGCAGCGCTTAAATACACCCCCTGCACTCGCCTACATTTCCTGGGCATGTGGAAGGTGTGGCAGCACGCCTTCATTAATATGCATATGGTGCTGCTGCACCATCTCTACGCCGCATGCTTGGCGCAAGGCTAACTCCGTCCTTGTGACGAACTTCATGAATTCCGGGAACTGGAGTGTCTTTGGAAGGATGGATTAGCCACTGTTGAACTGTTCTTTATGGCAAAATTGCACTTATTTTGTTTCTATTTGTTAACCATGCTAGTCTGAGCCCAGGTAGAAAAGCTCCATGTTTAAATATTAAAACATTAAACATTAGAAACACAGCGTGTGATTACAGTTATTAAACTATCAAAATGTCAGGTAGAGTAATACAAAACGTTTCCAAAACCATATGTAGGCATAAACAAAAGAAAAGCATCAAATTATATTTGATGTATACAAATATAGGGGGCAGACATTTGCATGTTGGCTATATAAAAGTAGAAAAGAGAAAGATTATAAAAATACGAAAAGTGATGAGGTGGTATCATTATCCTGGTGCGGAGCAGGAGCATAACCATGAGTAGGACAGGTTTTGTTTGAGTCTGGCTTTAAAGGATTTTAGTTTTTCTAATTGTTCTAAAACTTCCTTAAAATATGGTAACTTTAACAAATACCTATAACAAGTACCTATACTTGACCACTATAACCTGCATTATGACATGCATTACTTACTTGCATTTTCCCGAGTTAATACATTATCAGCTACCTGTCAGGCATGCGATTTCTAGTTACCAGAAAAAAATGAATTGAGCAGTGCAGCATGCAAGAAGTTGTACGTAGGTTAGACACTTGCTGCTTTGTCTCTCACTCTGCCTAAGGTATGGTGGCTAGCCTTGGTCAACCATTTTGTACATGCAATAAGAAGTATACTTTTGAAAAACATGCAGCTTGTACAACAGTAAAACTGTGAGGCCTTATTTCTGCCTAGCACTAACCACTGAAGATGAATTCTGCATTTATTCAATGTATCTGCATACTTTAAAAAACAGTTATGCATTTCCTAAAATGTCACACTATCTTTGCACATATACGTATGGAATATCACTGTAGTCAATCAAACATAAGTATGCCTGCATTGACTTTAAGTAAACAAACCTGTAGAAATATAACATTTTACTTATATTACCCTTTTCACATTACAGGAAAAATAAGGAAATGATTACCACAGAACTCTATCCTTCTTTCCTGCATGTGAGATACCCACTGGGCCATCTGTTTCCCCACTTCCTCTGCAGATTCTCATGTCTGTGTCAACACTGCTGCCCAGAATGGGAATCTCTGTCAGAGATTATAGGTGCTCCCCTAACTCCCATCAGATATTAGTTTTCTTCCACAGCCTGGTAAATATTCTGCAGGTATGACTTATGCAGCAAGTAGAGAAGGATCTTGGTCTCTTTTTCAGACCAGCATGGGGTCTGACCTTGGGATTTCACAGATGTCATCCTGCAAACTTCCAGTGAAACTGAGAAAAATGTAGGTGCAGATCAGGAAATAACAGTTTGTGAACCATATCTTCAGAGATGTGATGTCAGTATGCCCAACCCATACAGCCATATGGAGGTAGTACCTATGGAACTTATATCACTGTTAATTTTGATTTGCTAACTGGACTGAATAAATCACATAACATGCCACAAATATTTAGTCAGTGCTGTTGCTTCTTTATTTATGTGACTGAAATTTTTCAGCAGTATAATATCTGCAGATGAGTTGGAGTAGTGGCTTTGTAATCCACATGAGTCCATCCAAAAGGTTGCCATTATTTATTTATTTGGGTAATGTAAGCAGTTATCAGCATGGCTTTAATGTTGACATTGTAAACTGTGCCTATGATGCAGTCATTTTGATGTTAAAGCAGTTCGTTACTAAACTTTTACAATGTTTGGGTCCACTTTCAGTTATGTCATTGATAGTAATTTGTAAGGTGTTCCCCTTTAGGGGAAAAGAACTGCAGATTGGCACAATGTAGGAAAAGAGCAAATGACCTAGTGTGATGGGCAAGGAAAAAGCTAGGCAGAATGCAATTGCCCACATCAGTACTGCTGGGGACTGTTGCATAATCCAACCATTAACACCCGATAAGAAGTAAATTCTTTCCATAAGGTTTGGTAAGTTTGATGCATATGACGATGCCACAGAATCATAAGAGGAGGTGTTGAGACCAGTACTTTCAGACCACTACAGCAGACACAACATGGCATACAAAAAGGTTACTGCAGAGGTGATGGTAATATTTCATTCTGGCATATACTGCCCAGGATAGCTGTGAATAAATAACCCATTATATTTTCCATCACCGGATTCCCCATCTATTTCAGGCATGCAAGAAAGAAAGTTCACACTGTTTGCCTTGTAAGTGTCTGTATCTTATGTTTATACACAAATAATTTTGGTTGTCAGAGCACTAGAATCAAACACTTTCCCTGTGCCACCATAGCAGACTGACTTTGAGGGTACAATGGGTGATGACAACAATAACATAACTCTCATATTGATGACATAGCCTGAAGACAGTGGCTCAAAACCGGAAAGCTTACTGGCAGGACCCCACCGCCACCCCACAGCAGGTACATTACTCTATAAATGAAGGCAACCTTGTATCTTCTTTCTTTCTCAACCTATCCAAAGCTTTCAATACCATTTCTCATAATAAACTCAACAGTACTATCTAAATTTAATGTAAGCTATTCCACCCTTGCATGATTCCAGGACTACTTATCAGATCGTCAACAAGCCATAAAATGGCAAAATAACCTATATCCTCTACTACCTGTTACTTTAGGTGTTCTGCAAGGGTCTATCCTTGGTCCCCTTCTTTTCAAGTTTATTTACAAACAGCCTTCATACTGCCCCCCCCCCCCCCCACATGCTACATTGGTCCAAAATGCAGAGGATTCAGCCCTAATCTGCTCTTCTCCAGCCCTCCAAGAACTTCAAAAAATAATACAACAATCCTTTACTTCAGTCAAAGAGTGGATATCAGATGCACAACTCATACTCAACCCTAACAAAACTAAACTGATGCTATTTCATCCCACAAAAGCCACTGATCCCATCCCTACATTCAATATAATCTCAAGCAAGAAAACTCCTATTAGTCCCCCAAACCAAATGTCTAGGTGTTATAATTGATCAAACATGAAGTTTGTCCTTCATATTGCCCAATCAATAAAACAAAAAGTTCACAAAAAGCTTGGAACTCTACACAGATGCAAAAATACCTTTCCGATAATACTAAAACCATTATTGCCTGAGGCCACCTAGTTTCCACACTTCTCTATGCACCCCATATTCATTAATCTCAACAAATGAGACTTAGCCAAAATAAACACCTACTACAACAAAATAGCAAAGTTGGCAACTGATGCAGCCTTTAGGTCTCATCACTGTCAGGCCCCTAAACAACTCTCTTGGCTAGAGCTACCCAACCTGCTCACCCTTAATCAAGTTACTATGGCCTATGAAATATTTTACCAACTAGAAAAAACACCAGCTCTGCAAGGCCTATTACAACAATACTCAATCAAATGCTTACTATGATCCAGTAATAAATCACTAATGGATGTTACTAGTAGTAAAAATTGCTCATTACTAGAACTAAAAATAACTCAGGTGACTCCCTATACTCCAACTACATTACAAAAATCTGGAATTCCCAACCCCTTAATATAACAACTATAGCCAACAAAGCAAACTTCAAAAGCCTTCTCAAACCTCATCTAGCCAACTCATGGATATACATCTGCTCTGACCCAGGCTAAACTACTTATGTAATATTTACACACATGTTGTTTGTGCTTGTGTCCTGCATAGAATAGCATACCTAGAATGTTATTCACATAAGGCTAACACTATCACCAGTGTACTTGAGTCTTTGTTCACTATATGTGCACTATCTTATTATATCTCACTACTCTTAAAATCAGTTTCAGTAATTTATACATGGCATCAACCTTACATTGTACTACTTGAAATACCTTTTGTGCTCACTTATTTAAAAACTAAACTATGCTACTCAGCTTTAACATATACACGTCTGACTCATCTCTTATACGTCTATGTTTTATGCTTTCTTATCCGTACCTACTCTTATTCCTTCTTATGTCCCTGTGTTATCAGTGTCACCTATGTATTTGAATATATTTTGGTCTGTTGTATAAAATGCAATATATTACTATACTATAACCATCACTAATGTAAACACTGTGAATTTTGTATGGCAACATTTTTTTAAAAGTTTTTAAGATATCACTGTTTTACATTCTTCCTATTTTTATATAATTTTGTATTGCTTATATTGCAGCTTTTCTCCCTGGGCCTCTGCTGAAAATGGGCAGCTTGCCCAGTCAGATTTTCTTTTCCCAGTAAACAAATGTAAAATAAAATAAATAAACAGTGACACAGACTCAACAATCAACAGAAGGAGGATATAACATTGCAACCTGAAGTGGGTGGGACCCCATACCACATAGCTCAACACGCATCTCTTGTGAACACCAGGAGCACATTCAGGAAGTGACTAACATTTCAGACTTAGCAGTGCACACTGTGATATTTGTGCAAAGAGGTGCCAGGTGATGTATGTCACAGCTAGCTCTAAAGACAAGGAAAGCCCTGGCTGCCTAGCAACAGATGTGCTATAACATTTTTCTGACTCATTGTACTGCCACAGAGAGTCAGTTAGAAAAGGTCAGAGTACTGCAGGGTATACTTGAAGAATTTTATCAGTACATGGGAATGGTGGAGGCTGGGAACAATGCCATGATGATCCTCAAGCACAGTATGGAGGCAGACAAACCATTTGTGTCCACCTCAATGTGCAGACTATTAAAGACTTACTAGACAAACAGAAAAAGCATAGTTAGACATAGAGATGGGAGTATCCACACATATGGGTGTCCAAGAAGGCTGCAATCCATGGGGCTCTTAGGGAGTGCTAGAACAACTACAGGTGAGATAATTCATCAGCCTTCCACAACCTATGGTAAAACTTCACAGACAAGGTGTAGATGCCACACCACCATCAGATCAGTGTCTAGAAGTTCCCCTGAGCAGGTCACAACTTCACAGTAACTCTGCATCTTCCTCTAATGCCAACAGTTGGTTACAATCAATAGCCTTATCACCTACACTATCATTGACACCTTAAGTATATAAATGCATTGCATATCCCATAGATCAGTGTAGATCACTGTTTGCAGTTAAGCATCAGACTGTAGATATCACAAACGAAACATGTGCAGCAATCAATTAGTTGTGTAAAAAAACATTTCTTTAAAGAGTAATGAAACTGTCTAATGTACAGTGACAGTAGATCATGTACCAGAAACATATGGGTAATGTAATAATCCGCCAAGGGGAGACTGGGTCAGATGTACAATAGGTGATTTACCACTAAGCCACGGCAGTTATACTTAACTCTGATGTTATCACAAACAAAGCAGACAGCACAGTCAGTCAACAGTATGATCAAAGTAAATAATCATGTAGATGTATATGCATGCGTACGTACATATATATATATATTTTTATTCATTAACAATCATACATATATTGATACACTTGTAATATGTTTGCGAGTATACATATAGGAATTTGTATATATATATTTACATGTATATTTACATATTTTTGTACATTTAATTTTGTAATTTTATATACACATATATGATTATATTTATACACCAAATCTATATTCACACTATTTTTTATTTTTCAGTATTATATACCAACGTATACACATGTATGTTTATGATCAATAAATTTATGTTGATATTATTATGTTTTTTTATATATATTTTAGTATAATATAATTTTATTATAGTTTTAGGTATACACAATATTCTTTTTAGGGTATTATGAAAATGTGATTTATATTATTTTCGGTTCATCTGTACAGTTTAGGAAATTGTATTTTTGTATTCAACATATATATATATAAGGTATAGGATCGGTTTTTATGGCATTTTGTATTAATGTTATTTATTTTACATGCACAAAACGTATACTGTTTGTTTAAATGTTCAAATGGAATAATTAATTAATTGAGTTTTTAGTTAATTGATGTAATTAGTGTGAGTATGTAGGATATTTAAAGAATGAGATGTTTTAGGTTGTTATCTGATGAAGTTCGTTACTGAACGAAACCTGGGTCATTCAATAAAGCAGTTTGGATTGTCGTTCTATCGTTCTTTTTTGGAGCTTAGTGCATGGGCGTAAGCATTTGTAGCTGAAGATTGTTTGTGTTCACTCCCGGTGTACTTGGAGCCCCTTGTTACTTCGTTTACTAGTCTGGTGTGTGTCGTGCCTTTTGTTGGTTTTATATATATATATATATATACCGGTAATGAACAAACATGGTCACAATAAAGCATTCATAATGAATGCAAAGGAAAACAGCAGCAGAACTCCCATATTATTTAGTGCTGTCATATCAAGCTGGCCAAGAGGTGAGCAAACCCCCTGCATCTCCAAACACAGGTAGGATGCTAACAGAGGGACTAACTTTGTCCACGTGCTAAGTCTGACTTTCAAACAGGTACAGGGCAGTCCCAGTCCCCAGTTGGACGAACCAAAAACCAGAAGACTATTTGAACACCCTGACCATTATATGAACGTATGTTCCAGGACTCTAAGCATGGGACGTCTGAATATACTTGGAGTGAGTCAACATGCAGGACGGGTCTAGAGCAATAGGGAGTGGCACATGTGTAGTGGTGTGGTGTGAAGTGTTGATGCGTATGTTTGGGTAAATATGAACCATGGGTATACATTCAAATGAACCAGCACACCAATAGTGTAGTAGTTAGAGCATCTGCCTAACGAACAGGCATTCACGGTTCAAGTTCAACTATAGCACATATCATTTTCCATGTTGAATGAATGTCGTTCTGCTGTAAAACTGACATAATAACATGTAAAAGTGAACTTCAGTATCGCATGGGACTTTTAACCAAATCTATTCAATCAAAGTGGTACTGTCATAATGAATAAGGCACAAGTAAGCACAAATAAGCAGCAATAAACATATATAACAAATCAGTATGCAAATCTGAGTGCTCTTGCACAGGTGTAAGCAGTGTCCAGCATAGGAAATGTACATAAGTATGTACAGATGTAATATATATATATATATATATATATATATATATATATATATATATATATATCATGTACTAAGCAGCTAACACTGTATGAATTGAGTTTAATCAATGTGATATTAAAGTAAAAGTACCAGTAGCTTAGTGTCAGGGTCCACAGTTGTGGATTAGATGCCTCCTCTTTGCCTGTGTAGCCATGTACTGTGCATGAGGCTACCACATGGTGTCCCTTGATACTGCTGTCAACTGGACACCATCACTGTCATCACTGATTGAAGGAACAGTAATGGGAGCTACAGTGCCATCATGGAAGAGTTAAGTACCAGATTGATGTATAAGCATGTTTTACAAAATGTAGCTCATGGTACACATCCTGCATGCAGCAACAGGGTCATACTGAAGGGCAACTAAGACTCATCCAGACAGCAGAAATGGGCTTTCCACAGGCCAGACACTCACCCACTGACTATCCATGCCTGGGATGGGGTTGTGCTAAAGTGCTCCTGAGAGGCTGTCCTAATGTTGTGGACTAATTTTATCAGCTGCAGTTCGAGTGGGTAGCCTGGATCAGCTGCAAAAGAAAAGGGGGACATAACAAAAGAAAGGGGGGTTACTACTAAGGAAAAAATTTACCCAGTTATGTATACAGAAATTAATAGGACTGGAAAACTTTGCACTTACAAACAAGGTGACTGTGGGGTTTCCAACCATGCAGGAAGTGTTGGTAGAGTGAGCTTCTGTGCTAGATGTGAGAATCATAGACACTGCCAGAATGCTGGTCCAATACACTGGTGATGCACCCCCATGCATCACATACTACCTCACAGTTGAGTTCCTATTTTGGTACCACTCCTGCATGGTCCATATGGAGTTCTAATGGCAACATGGGTGCAATCTGTCATACAAACACCTTGGAAGGCACTCATGGTTTTGGCTCAGTCCCAAAGTGACAATGACAGATAAATCTACTGACCCACACATGCCAAGAATATGTTGAGGAACTGTTGAAGAATTCTCATGCCAGAATCCTGAAAAATACCCAAAGAGTCCCAAGTTTGTCTCTGGAAAGTCTTCATGTGCAGTATTGTGAGGCAATACATATCTTGGTGTCCACAGGTATAGGAAAGCTATGCATCCTCCCAGTCCCTGCTTATGAGCCATATGAACTCATTAAACCCGTTACAAAATATTTTTCTACTGTAAATCTATAAAGAAGTTCTTAGTCAGCAAAGTTATAATGACTCATTCTTTGCCTATACTGTGCCTTCTCAGCTAGAAAGCACTGCTTGGTGCAGTTTTGATGTAACCGAGACAATCTGCTCACAATGAGAAAAAAACAGACTGACAGCTATAACAAGCATGTCACTGCTTGCAAAGTAGATAAAAAATGTGTGACTTTACCTTTTATAAGGTATGTGGGTATGGCACAGATACACATAAAAATGCAGCTATGAATCATAAACAGGTGGGAAAATTCCTCATTTGCATAAGTTTGTCATACAAATTTAAGGCACTCATCATTTACATCTCATTACTGTCTCATTTGCAAAAGTTTTTCTTTATCTGACTATTAATCATTCTGAAGTTGTACTTAGTCACAGTCTGTTCAATTTCCCGCTATGCATAAATGCAGTGACTGTGAATACCAGTCTATGTTGCAGTCCTAAGTTTAATGAAGGCCCCTGATGGTAGTGCCAAAACATGGGCTTATAAAATAATGCCATCATCCTGACGTCCTATCCATAAGTATGACATTTTTTGATTTGTAAGATTAATTTTAGTGGGGACATTGACCCTGCATGATAATCTTAAACAAGTGCTAAGTAGCACAGTGGCTTGGCTGGTAACTGGTTAGGGTAGGTATACTTTCCAGCCTGAAGTATAAAACAACAGCTTCTGTTTTATAATTGCTGTACTTTTTGTATTTTGGTGAACAGTGAAGTGTTAATAAAGGTAGAGCATGTTCAATTTTAGGAATGAGGACATGTCTAGCTATATGTTGCCTTGAAGTTGAAGATAAGTGTGAAATTTTTTAGTAAAGTTACAGTTGTGAAAGTATTTTGTTGATTGTATTATTTGTATGTCTTGAGGATGTTAAGGCAAGGTCATGGAGGATTTTTATATATTTTTGCTGTGTAACATTAGGTATTAGATTTTTTTGAGTTATCACGTCATGGAGACTGGCAGACTTTTTGGAATTCATTATTAATCTTTTGTCGGTTACCAACTACATAGATTATAGAAATTGCTCTGTAATAAATGTTGAAGACCAAAAAGGGTTTTATTTGCTGATAAAGCAAGCAGATCTTCTGCATACATAATCACATTGATGTGGGGTAGGTCATAAGGTAAGTCATTTATAAATAACTATTTTAGTAAAGGGCCAAGAGATGATCTTTAAGGTAGTCCAATATTTAGTGTGCCTATATCAGACAGGATATTGTTGTTCTATACTTGGAAAGTTCTGTTTTCCAAATAATTTTAAACCACTGGACTGTATTTAGTATGAAACAAGTTTTAATTTGTTGAATTGAAGGGTATGATTTGCAGTTTCAAATGCTCTTATATTTACAAAGAAGCCAGCAGTAACCAGACCATTCTTCATATTGCAGTAAATTGGGTTTATGACAGTATCAGTATAAAGTGTAGTCATAGTGCTGAAAGCCATGCTGAAGCTGGACTGTTTGCCACAAGAGAGGCCATAGCTATTTGTATGGTCAAATATCTGTTTGCAAAAGAGTTAATACTTAAGAATATAACTTTTGAGTAGTAGGAAATAACTGCAAAGTTTGTGTTTAGATTACAGCCAGTTTTTGCAGCTATATAAGTAGCGTTTTCCTGATTTCTTAAGTTGACTTTCATTTTCTAATATTGTTTGGAAATGCATCCTGTGTTTCAGAGCCCAATAAAGGGACTGCATGATCAGTGGCTGTTAGGTTATTTTTACATCTGTGGAATATTGCTGCATTGTCTGCATAGGAGTTGAGTTGGTAATGAGTCTTTTTCTGCTATTAATCCTTGCTGCACTGGTAGCCATTTTGCAGATGTGAGAGTTGTGTAATGATGTTCTCTCTTGGTGGGGAGAGCAGAATGTTTCACCTACTAATCCCAGAAGTTTAATTTGCAGAGGACAACTCAACCAACAAAAGAAATTAAGAAGTATTTTTTTTTTTGGCAATGGAGACATGCTGCTGTCTTGCACCCACATACTGAGTACAACTCATCGACAACCCATTGTACAACCATAAAGAAGGGAGAAGCCTCCCAAAAACATTGCACTAGCAGAGATTTTTTTTATTGAAAACAACAGTCTGTGAGTTCAGCATCATCAACATCACAAAGATAGAGCTCAGAGAATGGATCATCTGAGAAATGGGCTTTAAAAAAACCTAGAGAGTCCAAACAAAATGAAATGGCAGATTAATAATAATTTGAAAGTCTTACACATTTTCTTTGAGGTCCAGCCAAAGAAAGGTTTCTCACATTATAAATGATGTTGCAGAAGGTTTTTAGTAATTGCTGCTCTAACTACAGTGGTGAGATAAAAAATATACATCTGTACAGTGTTCATCTTATTTTTGCCTTTATGTTGTTATGGTTTGAGACAAGTAATGAAGGATCAAGTTTTAGACACAAGAATTTAAGAGAATATGGGTAAGTAGGTTGAACATTGTACACGAGAAGTGTTACCAGGACTGCAAGGTATTACGTTTTAGAGGACTGCCAATCACTTCTGTTTTCTTGCCATTCAGTAAAAGTTGCTTACTATGTAGGTGGTTATAAAGATTATTCAGAATTATTTGACGTTGTCTAAAATCATTTTGTGATGTTGGGCAGGTTCAAATAAACTAGTATCTTCTGTGCAGAGAATCAGAGCTGAGAGTATGAGACCAAGAAGCAGATGATTAATGAAAAAGCTAGAGAGAATAAGGCCTAACACTAAGCTTTATGGTCACCGATATAATTATTGTAGGGTAATAAAGTTTTGCTGTAGTGAACTATGAAGGCACTTTTAAAATTTAATACTGATGTGTCAAAGCTGGAGTCTGACAGAGAGTGGAGTAGTGGAGTATGGTTTGCACTGTCAAACACTTTTGTGCAGTCAATAAAAAAATACAACTGTAAAGTGACCTTAGTAGGTTTTAATAAGTATAGTGTCACTAAATGTAGCAAGGGCAGTTTGGGTGAGTCTTCCTTTTTGGAAACTATGTTGGTTAATACATAACATGTTGTATTGATATTGACATTCAGTGACTTGA
The DNA here is from genome assembly GCF_019279795.1 of Protopterus annectens. Taxonomy (NCBI): domain Eukaryota; kingdom Metazoa; phylum Chordata; order Ceratodontiformes; family Protopteridae; genus Protopterus; species Protopterus annectens. Next base: position 735,206,378 of record NC_056746.1, on the reverse strand, counting down.
TCATATGCTGCTTGTTCCAGAAGTTTACCAAGATGTGGTAGGAGAAAGACTGGTCCATATTCAGATGCACTTTTAGATTTGCTTCATATAAGAATGACACTAGTAATTGTTTTTCCCCATTGTTTTTCATTCATTTTTGTGGAAAGGTTTATTGAACAAGGGAGAGTTTAATAAAGAAATTCTGAACTTGGAGGGCAATACTGTCATCACATAGCTTGTTAAACCATGAGCAGAGCCAATGAACACCTGTTTACCCATGATTTAGAAGGGATTTACTACGAGCATGTGGTTTGAAGTGATATTTTTCTAAACTAAAAAGAGGAAACTGATGTTCCAATGTAGTGGGTAACAAAATCATACTAATAGTGAGATTTTGATCAGAAATAGAAACATGCTTTATGGAATCTTTGGCTAAAAAGAATGGAGGAGGGTTATTTGTTTTTGACTAACTGGCTACCAGAGCCACAAATATTAAAAGCAATTTAATGGAAAACTCTTCTCATTTCTAATTGCAACTAGAACTGCAGATATGTGGGTTCAATCATACTTTTTGTTACTTTACTGTATTATTGCTTTGAGGTATTGTTAACTGAATCTAAATTATCTATAATACATATCAACATCACTTGCAAGTTTATTGTTGCTTTGTTTCTGTATTGGTATAATTTTCCCAAAGACTTTACTCAATATGGGCCTCAGAGAAGCTGGAAAACCCGTTAACAAAACATGCATACATACATGCATATACAAATTGTTTACACTTAGAATGTAGATACTGTGTATAGTTCTAGAAATCCCAGTTTCAGGAAAGATACAGTACTGGATGGCAATATAAGAAAACTCCTTAATTTTGCATCTGGTTAGAATTAGATGTTAGCTGTTTGCCTGCTGCTTAAATGACTGCTATTCTGGTGAAGAGTGCACATAGGACACCTTATTTAGAATAAAGAAATAGTGGTGCACATTTTTTTCAATTTAGTTGGGGTTTGATATTGTTGAAGCAGCTTAGATGTTAATTGTTTTAAGTATTTAACTTGTCTGATGCATGCCTAACAGTTCAGTGAAAATGCTTAACAGGAAAAAGACTAAGTATGTGTGAATAGAGTGGACGTGTGTAGGCATTAATAAATTAAAAAATTAAAATATAAAAGGAAAGAACTGCAAGAATGGGAAAGGATGAAAGATGGATTACAGGTTGGTCTGGTACATGGACTGGAGGATGGAGTTAAACCTTGTATTCAGAGTACAGAACAGATGGGAAAAGGAGCAAGTGCAACCCAGAACATGATGCAACTAGGACTCTGTATAGCGGGCAGTGGTGGAACAACTGGAAAACTAAAGACTGCAAGCTGGAGGTGTTGTGGTGAGGTAGGAAGTGAATGGGGGGGGGCACTGCAACAATTGAAAAGGTTTTGGTGAATGAAAGCTGAGGCACAATGTTGATTATGAGTCTTAGTAAAGGACACAGCAAGCTCCAGGTTGCTGTGACATTGGTTAAGGAGCTCATACTGGCATTACATTACATAAATGTGATAGAACAAAAAGTTGTCTGTCTAGTCTTATTGGTTTGTGTAGCTAAAATGTTTCATTTAAACTTACCATTTCTTTTAGCATACCAACCATTTCTGTCCTTCTTGAAATACTCTGTCATTGCACACTGTGTTCCAGTTATTCCTTGATCTTTCCATAAAGACATACTTTATAATTTTTGGATTGACCTTTATAATATTATTGTAGTATACATGCTTCTTCCTCCTTCCTATGACTTTCTTCCTTAAGTTGTATGCCATCACAGTGTCTTCTTGGTGGCATGCACACCAGTAGCATGGCTGTCCTTCCTTGCCTATTAAGTAAGGATAAATAATGTATCAGACCAATTAGTCTCCATCTTTTCACTACCCTCATGGTTATTCTTTAGGCCTTCTTATGTACCTTCACATACTTATCACTGTATGGACACCAGTGATGATCAAGTTAGAGCACTCTAGCTGTGGCCTGACCAGGGATCTCTAGAGGCTACTATGTTCCTAGAGTCCATCCCCAAAATATATAGCCTAGCCTTTACTGACCATAGCTGTAGTTTTCTGAGTTTGTACCAGGTGGCTTATTTTCACTGTTATTAGTATTCAATAGTGTTTTTCCTGATTTGTGCTTTTTAGGTATTTCCTTCTGTTTGCTACTCCACACTGAGATTATGAAAATTCAGGCAAAGTGGTTGGACTTCCTCACATCAGACTTTGGATGCACCTTCTCAGCCCATTCCGTTAGTCCCCTCAAGTCTCTTAAAAGACTTCTCTCACTTCATCTTTCATTGTCCTTCATTCTTTATGTCACAATTCCTATTAAAACTGTGATTCACTTTTAAATAAATAGTAAAACATTAACCATGCTGGAGAAACTATAAAAAGAGCCAAGGTGAATGTAACTGTTTCATAGCAGTGATAGAGAAAAGTTGCAGTGATGAATGAAAATGTTTTACACACACACACACACACACACACACACACACACACACACACACACACACACACACACACACACACGCGCGCACGCACACATGCACACACACACACACATACACACACACACACACACACACACACACACACACACACACACACACACACACACACACACACACACACACACACAAACAGTGCTGCTCCATTCCAGGACACCCCTCTAGACTCTCAGAAAGTAATATGATCTTTTTTTATTCAATACTGAACATCAATTAAACTCACACTCTTCAGACTTTTTTTCTATCAGCTGGACTTTGAGTAGGACTGTAACAACTGAAAGCAGTAACATAAACTTGGGAGTATCTCATGTATAGATACTGAGGCAACAGAGTCCCTGCTTTCTAAATGCACAGCGAGACTATGTTTTGTATAACTCTGGCTGTTGTTTTTTTTCAAGTACCGTACTGATATTTTACAAGTTGGAGTAAAACAGCTTCAGTCATCTTTAAGGGTATACTCATCCATCTTGAGTAAATTATTTTCTGAAGCTGTCTGTTCATTAATTTTTAATATTTGTGTGTTTTGCATAATATTCTACCTTAAATGTTTGTGGCTAGCTCAGTATTGCACTGTTTAAGGGTAATTAGACATAGCTGATTAAATAGAACTATTGGCATCCATCCTCTGAGGAGACACTCTTTTTGCTAGAGCTATTATGAACTGATCTGATGTGGTTGTCTTATTTTAGAAGTGTCCAGTAATTGTGACTTTAGAGTAGCAGACTGGTCTGGATGGTGGCAGCATGGTATCACAGAACCAGGAAAAAAATGATGGTACTGAAGATGTATTAAAGCCCTTCTATGTAATCATTGTGTCTACATGTATGAATTAGAATAAGACAAGATTCAGTCAATGTTGGCAAACTAGCATTGCAAGGCACTGAGCTCAGCATCCAGGAGATGGAAGCCATTGGTCATAGTTCTACTCTTTAGTCATATGCTGCGCAGCATATCTGAGCATAGAAGATATTTGGTCATAGCCCAAAGCAGCAGTGTTCATTTGTTAAACACCCTTAAGGCTGAAATCCTGAATCCTGACATATATCAGTGACAGTATTACTGATTTTGTAAATTTAACTTATGTAACCTGCAAAACATTTTTTTTAACCAACTGGTTTGTGTACCATTGTAGCCAGAAGATAAATATATAGAAGCACAAATTTCACAACAATTATTTTAATTTTTTATAGCCGGGATGGTGCAACAGTAGTGTTGTTGCCTCACAGCAAGAGGTTCTCCCGTTCGATTTTTGGCTGGATCGCCTTCTGTGTGGAGTCTGCATGTCCTCCCCGTGGTCGAGTGGCATTCAAAAGACATGTGTAGAATGGGCATGCCTTCATTGAAGGTTGGGCATCGAGCTGGCACCTTGGCACCCGTAAAAAAATGTACTGCCAATCATTAGCGGACCGGAATTCCGCTGTGGCGACCCCTAACCGGGAAAAGCCGAAAGAAGAAGAAGACAGAGTGATTTGGGAAACTGGCAAAAATGAGCCCCACAGATTATGGAAATGTCATTGATATAACTGACTAAAAAATGTAAATCACTTAGGAAACAAGGATATAGTTGACCTCTAAATGCTGGATCCAACCCGGTTTGGTTTCCTTAAAGGTAGATCGTGCTTATTAAAGCTGGTATACTTCTTTGAGAATGTCACCAGAGCCATGGACAAAGGTAAGACAGTATTGTTGCTGCATCTGATATTTGGTTTTACTGTGGTCTCTAAAGACAGTGCACGCAGCCTATCTTAACCTTGCCAATATTTTTGACACAGTTTGCCACTCTGGCATAGTTGAGAAACTCTCCCAATTAGGGATTAACCCTTATATTACTAGATGAGTAGCCAGTTAGCTCACCGACAGAACACACTCTGTCAAAATCTGTGATTCCACCTCCACCAGTAGACCCATCACCAGTGGTGTACCACAGGTGTCTGTGCTGGGCCCCTCACTGTTTGGCATCTATTTTTTAGAAGTCCAGGCCAAAGAAAACATCCTTTGGCTCACCAGGTTTGTTGATGATTGCAAACTGGGAGCACTCATTGCATCACCCAACAATTTCAACATACTACAAACAGGTCTAACACAAACAAATCGTGTCAAAGCCATAGCCTAAAACTAAATACATAAAAATGCATTATTATTCCCTTTGGCAAAACAGAATTCCCTACAAATTACAATATTGACAGCACCCCCCCCCCCGAGTTCCAGCTCAGTGGTGCAAGACTTGGAACACAGGTTGATAGCAATCTGAACTTTGACCACCAATTATCCACAGTGGTAAGGAACGCCTTCTATGTAATGCACCTCATAAGCAAGGCCATAGCATCCAGGTCAAGGGATGTTATAACTCCACTGTAACCAACCCTCATCAGACCACTAATAGAGTATAATGCATACTTTTTCATGTACCTCACCAGACACCTGCAGCAGCTGGCGAGACCTCAGAGGTTTCTCATTAAAAAAATACAGGGACTCCAATCCATGACCTACATGGATGGGCTGAAAGTCCTGTCACTTTACTCTTTATCTTATAGGCTGCTGAGAGGTAAGTTATGCCTGACCTATATGGCAATCTCCAACCCTGCCCTAATGGAATGCTGCAAATCAGCAAGTCAAATGGCTCAAGAGTCACTCGCTCTACGGATCTTAACCTAGCTTGTGACATTAACAGATAATTCTGGAGAGACAGATATGTCTCCCAGAGACTGTGGCTTCCCTGGAATAGATTCCCTATTCATGTAAAACAGAGGTCCTCAATGACCCTATTTAAGTGCAACATAGATAACTGGATGGGATGTCCTTCATGGACAGGGGTAGTCGGTGTTGATCACAGACCCACTCTATTCATAAATGCATTCTGTGAACTACCCCAAAAAAACAAATTGGGATACTTGAGGTTAACTTGGCTAGGCCTTTAAAAGCTCTAGGGCCGCTAGCCTAGTAACCACTTATGAACCTATGAGCCTATGTGACTCCCACATGCTGTCCTTTGCAGGAATCAGATGATAACAGCCTGAGGTATACTTGAATCTCAGTCTACTGAGTCTGGAGATAGCTTGGTACAAGTTATAGGTTAAGAACTTTTAACGTGTTATAACAAAGATGCTAATCTATCAGAGAATAAATAAATAAGAGTTTTTAAACTAAATACTTGTGTTATTCCTCCTGAAGGGTAAGTTGCTGCAAGACTAACAGTGGAGATTACTTCTTTATGCTATCCAGGTTTAGGAATTCTCTGTATAAAGAGGGATATTGTGGAAAGTTTTCAATTTGCAATAATCATATATTAGTAGTTCCTCATAGAGATCACACTGCTAAATTTATTAGTGCATTTGAATGGGTATGTATTCAGTCCAAAGCACAGCAAAATATTTCAGGAAGTACTTCCTCTGCTCATGAGTAAGACAGTGCATTTCATAATTATGAAAAATGATAATGACTGTCTTTGTAATGGAAAAATAAAAGGCATTCTTTGTAAATGTTTCAACTTATCCCCTGATGCTTACAGAAGGAAAGATTAGGGAACACAGGACAAAAAGCAGATGACAATGTCTGCAACTATTTATTAGAGCTAAACAGTTACTTTAATAGATGCCTAAGTGGATGCTAGATCACTATTTCTGAAGTACTTGTGAGAACTTAGCACTAAGGACTAAAGCTCTGAGGTGTTAATGAATAGTTTCCTGTGCTACAGTGAAGGTTATAAGTCCTTCCAACATCATTTGCCTGCTGTACAAATTTGGGAAATCACTTAACCAGACAGAGCGAATACCCCAGAAAAGGGCCAATGTGTCCAGTGGACTTATCTGTCATGGTGAATATATAGATAAAGTAATAAATACATATATTTAAAAATATATATAATAAGGGTATAAGGGAGCAATCACTAAGTACCTTTTCAGAAGATATTCAAGTCTGTCTAACAGACTGGCTATGTGCCATTGAGAGGGGATGGATAAAAAGGGTGACCTCTGTCTTTCTAGCACTATACAAATTTTATTTTATTTTATTTATTTTATTTTACATTTGTTGACCGGGATAGTCCGACTGGATACATGTCCATTTTCAGCGGAGGCCCGGGGAGAAAAGCTCCACAGAGAACAGAATACAAGTAAATTTACATACACATAAATGAACAGGAGAAAAAGATACAAATTCACATATATTATGCTTTGCTTAGATTAGATATTTTTAGCAACAGCATAGTTTAAATCCAACTCAAAATACAATAATGTTACTATATTCAGATACAAGATCTGATCCATTATAGAATTCAGAAGGACCGTGAAGAAACTGATTACTGTAGAACCAACAAAAATAGGATTAATGGTCAGTTAATTTACAAATTGTTTAAAGCAAAAAGAATAAACCCAAGTTTGTTCAAGTAGAGTAGGTTATGGTTTTGTATCTAAGAGAAACTAGTCTGGATTTACACATGGACATAGCCAATGTGTCTTAAAAAATTGATTAAGATTTTTTTTGAATTGACAAAGGGAGGTAGTAAGTCTTAGGTTATTAGGGAGGGAATTCCAAACCTTTCCTATAGAATTGGCAAAGAGAGCATCACCTCCCATATTATTAGATTTGATGGTTTGGACCAGTAGTCTGTTAGAGGAGCGAAGACTGCTAAGATTGGAGTAAGGGGTCAGTAGTTTATTCAGTGAAGGGGTTTTATCAGGTTCCTTAATGATTTTAAATGCTTCAGTGAGTTGGTTCAGTTTGAGAAGATTGGGTAGTTCTAACCAGTCGAGTTTCCTTAGGTTAAGGCAGTGATGAGTTCTATAAGGAACTCCTGTTACAAATCTGGCAATGTGAGTATAAGCGACAGAGAGTTTATTAATATCACATTTATTGAGGAAAGAAAGTACAGGAGAGGCGTACAATAGGGTGGAGAGTAGATGCGTATGAGCGATGGTTAGTTTGGCATTGGGGGTTAGAAAGTTCTTAATTCTATACAAGGATCCCAGTTTCTTATTTACAGTCTTTATGGTTTGACTGATATGCATATCAAATCTAAGTTTATTGCCAATAGTGACCCCTAGTAGTTTAGTATTGGTATCGGGCTCAATGATGGTACCATTATTAGACTGAACGAAGAAGGTACTATAGTTAGATTGTAGACAGTGCTGCACTGGAGGAGGAGCTGAGGTGGGAAAAAATAGTAGTAACTTAGTTTTTTTTGGATTTAGGATAAGTTTCCGCTCTGAGAGCCATTTTTCTACTGTAGCAAAGCAGTGTTTGGTTACTACTTGTAAATCAGGGAGAGAGACATCGGAGCAAATAAGGGTGGAGTCGTCTGCGTATTGGATGCAGGTGGCTTTAGGGATAACTGTGTGAAGTTCGTTTATGAACACGGAAAAGAGAAGGGGACCAAGTATGGAGCCTTGGGGAACTCCTATGGAATTAGGTGACAGGTGAGAGAGCTTATTTTGCCATTGGACTGCTTGTTGCCCTCCAGAGAGATAAGCATAGAACCAGTTGAGAGCTGGATTATTGAGGTGTAAGGTTTCTAGCATGTGGAGAAGTAGCTGGTGATTGACCATATCAAAGGCTTTTGACAAGTCAAGAAAGAGGGCGGAAGATATTTTTTTGTTATTACGGTTTTTATTAACTGAGTCAGTAAAAGAAAGGAGGGCGATGGTCGTACTATGGTGGGGTCTGAAACCATGTTGAGATTTGGTCAATAGATTGTTTAGGGTGAGATAATGAAGAAATTGTTTATGAACACATCTTTCCATGATTTTGGCTATTGGAGACAATATTGCTATAGGTCTATAATTCGATGGTTCAGTAGAAGAGCCACCCTTATGGATTGGTATGACATAGGATATTTTCCAGATGGAGGGGATAGTGGCCTCAGTAATAGTTCGATTAATCAGGATAGAGATAGGATAGGCTATAACATCTGCTGCTATTTGCAGGTATTCAGTGGTTTACTATTGAAAATGCGAACGGCACTTGGGCGACAGTCGGATAGTCGAACGTATAAGGTCATAAACACGGATGTCGAAGACATAATAATCAATCTAGGAACGGTTTTAACATGGGTCGAGGTAGGGAAGATGTTTGTAGTAGGGAATAATACTGAACACCTACCTCGACCCATGTTAAAACCATTCCTAGATTGATTATTTTGTCTTCGACATCCTTGTTTACGACCTTATATGTTCGACTATCCGACTGTCGCCCAAGTGCCGTTCACATTTTCAATAGTAAATCGTATTCAGCTGGGAGTCGATCTGCCGAAAGGGTGGTTGGTTTAAGTTTCTTCAGTAAGGTTTTAATGTAGGAGGTGGGTATATGCTGTAGATTAAAGGAGGGGAATGATTCATCAGTAACATTAATTAGGGGAGAGGAAGGAAGGGGTAGTTGATTGGCTAGTGACTGAATGGTCTCAGTAAAGAAGGAGTTAAAAGTATTGGCTACTTCTTCTGGGTTTTTACCAATAAGTGTCTCAGGGGTAGGAGTAGATGATTTCCCTGGATGGAGGAGATTATTTAAGCCTGCCCAGAACTTCTTTGGGTTATTCTGGTGTTTATCTTGGAGGTGACAGAAATAGTTCTTTTTGTCCAGGGTGCTGGCTTTTTTCGTATCATTTCTAAGCTGCTGGAATTTAATGCGATCTAGAGGTGCCTTAGTGGCTCGCCATTTATCCCAGGCCTTATCTCTAAGTTTAATTTTGGATTTGGTTTCTCTGGTTAGCCAGGGTGTTATCCTTACCTTAGTTCTGATAAGTCGGTTAGGTGCATGAAAGTCCAGAATATTTAGGAATGTGTCAGTAAAGAATGTCACACTCTCATCAAGGGGCAGAGTTTTTAGCTTGGACCAGTTACAGGATTTGAGTTCTGTTAAAAATTGTGTTGGAACAAATTTCTTCTTATTTCTAACAAGTCTATGTATGGGAAGGTTTGTGCTAGTAAATTTGTGTTTTATTATGAAAGTGACGAGGTGGTCACTAAGATCATTAGGGAGGGTCCCAGTGGTATATTTATGGGTGTGGTTATTAGTAAGAATCCAGTCAAGTATACTCTCTTTTGGTGAGCATTTCCTACTCTTGTAGTAGAGACTATATTCTGGGAGAAACCATATAGGTTAATAGGCATGGGATTAGTCTATGAGGAACATTGGGTCCAGTCAATGTTGACATCGCCTAGTACAATGGTTTCTTGAGGGTAGTTAGTGGTTAACCAGTTTAGCGTTTGCTCCATAGTTTCTAAGTTATTCCCGGGCGGAATGTAAATTACAAAAAGATTAATACTTTTTTGGTTATTTAAGCATAATTTTAGGGCAATTGACTCTGCATTAGCAACCTTAGGTGGTTGGATAGGATGCATTATGATATTGAGTGTACTTCTATACAAGACAGCTATGCCACCACCCCTTTTTTTTGCAATCAACCCTTAAAATATTATACCCAGGTGGGAGAATCTCTTCATCTTTGGTGACTGGTTTGAGCCATGATTCTGATAGACACATAATATCAGGGAGGTGAGTGGCTAGCATGGCATGTAAGTTGTGAACCTTATTGCTGATGCTTCTTAGATTAAGATGAAAGATGAGAAGGGAGCTAGCTGACCTTTGAGCTAATATTGGAGTGACAGAGTCGGGGTTAGAGGATGGACCTGGGTTCGGGTGTATATCACCATCTTTAGTAATACGTTTCTTCAGGTGGTCTAAGAGTCTTAGGAGATTATATAGTATCTTTTGTCCATGCTTTGTTGTTGATTCCTTTGGGTATAATTGGGTGAGATATATGCTGTTTGTACCTAGCGTTCTTATGGTGTTATAGAGAGGAGAAAGTTCTTTAGGGAGAAGATTTAGGGGAATGCAAGTTTGGCCCTTAGGGTAGCGAAATCCTATGAGTTTTTGGTTTTCATAGCTAGATAATGAGTAAGGGATAATTATAAGTGGCAGTATAAGAGGGATAATAAGATTCATTACTTTTGACATGTTAAAGAGGAAGGTTAATGTAATAAGATTGTTAGGACCAGAAATTGGATGACTAGTATTAGTTATTTGATGGGGTTATGGGAGGAGATATAGTTGATGGGTGGGCGAGTGTGATTGGTTCTGAGGTGAGTGGGATTTGGTTTTTCGAACTAATAAATGTAGGGATAGTGGGGGCGGGTGAGATAAGGGGGCAGGGTGGGGTGCAGAGCGAGCCCTAGTGAAGCGAGGGCGAAGTGGAGCGGGGTTACACCAACCAGGAGCTTTCTGGGTCTTAAAGGTCCTATACTGCAGGTGAGTGCAGAAGGCCACTTTTGATAATAATTAGACCTGATTTTTGAGTACAAAAAGATATTTCAGGTAAATTTCTGGACCCACACTCTAGGTTCACACTGATTCTGACTTAACTAGCTAAACACTGGAGTTATAGTCTGGGTGTTATCTGACTGGAAGAGACTACAACCTATGTTAAATACTGTTTTGTTGCCTGCCCGAGTGAGCTGTCCTGAGGTATTAAGCTAAGAATACGGGACCTATTTAACAAGGGTGTAGTTATTAACCTTTTTCCCATAGAAATATTTTATAGTGGGATTGATAGCTGGAACCTGCCTGTGCAATTGCACCGAGGTAAAAGTCCTTCCTGATTCAATACCTAGTTCTTGGTAGCCATGAGGTTATTATATACGGGGCGAATACCTAGGGAGAGATAAAATGTACACACTTGTTTTAGCATAGCAATATCACCATGCCCCAAATTAGAATAATTGTAAGCGTTATTTAAAATTCAAGCAGCAGAGTTCTAGTAATTTAAAAACATGTGCTAAAGGTCACATTGCTGGAGATAATACAATGTTTTCATAGTCACCTAAAAAAGGGATATGATACGAGGTGCCTCTCAAGCTTCTTACACAGTCCCTCAATAATCTACTATAACACAAACAAACAGTGAGCAGGATGAGCAAAGCCAACAAATCCAGCTAGAAAGGGCAGTAATTCAGATTGGCGTGTGGTGATACGCCAAATGAGGTTTTGGAGTTGGGTGTATTTGCAACGCTCCCAATAAGTATAACAATTACAAAGTATCTCAGTCCTTGTTTAACAATACGCACTTACAAAGTATCTCAGTCCTTGTTTAACAATACGCACATATATTTCATTACCATATACATCCAAAAACAAGCCAATCATACAGCAATTGGAATTAGCATTAAATGATGTACGGTTATATAGTTCTTATTCAGCTTCAGATTAGTGAGACAAAAACAAGCAAAATAATAATGGATCAGATACTGCAAACAGTGTCAGTTAGAAACGTGCTATTACTGTATTATTTAATTAGGAACAGCACGCCAATTCACTTGCAGTTTCAGCAATCACAGAGGTAGTTCAGGAAGAATAAAAACAAAAATAATCATTGGTTGCATACCTCAGGGCAGGAGCAGGCGACTAGGCAGGAAAACACAACAGTATTTTTAAAAAATGGCGGAAACTAGCAGGGACTTTAAAAACTTTCCTACGTCAGAGGAGAGAGGGAGGGGTGTTACACCAACCAGGAGCTTTCTGGGTCTTAAAGGTCCTATACTGCAGGTGAGTGCAGAAGGCCACTTTTGATAATAATTAGACCTGATTTTTGAGTACAAAAAGATATTTCAGGTAAATTTCTGGACCCACACTCTAGGTTCACACTGATTCTGACTTAACTAGCTAAACACTGGAGTTATAGTCTGGGTGTTATCTGACTGGAATAGACTACAACCTATGTTAAATACTGTTTTGTTGCCTGCCCGAGTGAGCTGTCCTGAGGTATTAAGCTAGGAATATGAGACCTATTTAACAAGGGTGTAGTTATTAACCTTTTTCCCATAGAAATATTTTATAGTGGGATTGATATCTGGAACCTGCCTGTGCAATCGCACAGAGGTAAAAGTCCTTCCTGATTCAATATCTAGTTCTTGGTAGCCACGTGGTTATTATATACAGGGCGAATACCTAGGGAGAGAGAAAATGTACACACTTCTTTTAGCGTAGCAATATCACCATGCCCCAAATTAGAATAATTGTAAGCGTTATTTAAAATTCAAGCAGCAGAGTTCTAGTAATTTAAAAACATGTGCTAAAGGTCTCATTGCTGGAGATAATACAATGCTTTCATAGTCACCTAAAAAAGGGATATGATACCAGGTGCCTCTCAAGCTTCTTACACAGTCCCTCAATAATCTACTATAACACAAACAAACAGTGAGCAGGATGAGCAAAGCCAACAAATCCAGCTAGAAAGGGCAGTAATTCAGATTGGCGTGTGGTGATATGCCAAGTGAGGTTTTGGCGTTGGGTGTATTTGCAACACTCCCAATAAGTATAACAATTACAAAGTATCTCAGTTCTTGTTTAACAATGCGCACTTACAAAGTATCTCAGTCCTTGTTTAACAATACACACATATATTTCATTATCATATACATCCAAAAACAAGCCAATCATACAGCAATTGGAATTAGCGTTAAATGATGTACGGTTATATAGTTCTTATTCAGCTTCAGATTAGTGAGACAAAAACAAGCAAAATAATAATGGATCAGATATTGCAAACAGCGTCAGTTAGAAACGCGCTATTACTGTATTATTTAATTAGGAACAGCACGCCAATTCACTTGCAGTTTCAGCAATCACAGAGGTAGTTCAGGAAAAATAAAAACAAAAATAATTATTGGTTGCATACCTCAGGGCAGGAGCAGGCGACTAGGCAGGAAAACACAACAGTATTTTTAAAAAATGGCAGAAACTAGCAGGGACTTTAAAAACTTTCCTACGTCAGAGGAGAGAGGGAGGGGTGTTACACTAACCAGGAGCTTTCTGGGTCTTGAAGGTCCTATACTGCAGGTGAGTGTAGAAGGCTACTTTTGATAATAATTAGACCTGATTTTTGAGTACAAAAAGATATTTCAGGTAAATGTCTGGACCCACACTCTTGGTTCACACTGATTCTGACTTAACTAGCTAAACACTGGAGTTATAGTCTGGGTGTTATCTGACTGGAATAGACTACAACCTATGTCAAATACTGTTTTGTTACCTGCCCGAGTGAGCTGTCCTGAGGTATTAAGCTAGGAATATGAGACCTATTTAACAAGGGTGTAGTTATTAACCTTTTTCCCATAGAAATATTTTATAGTGGGATTGATATCTGGAACCTGCCTGTGCAATCGCACCGAGGTAAAAGTCCTTCCTGATTCAATATCTAGTTCTTGGTAGCCACGCAGTTATTATATACGGGGCGAATACCTAGGGAGAGATAAAATGTACACACTTGTTTTAGCGTAGCAATATCACCATGCCCCAAATTAGAATAATTGTAAGCGTTATTTAAAATTCAAGCAGCAGAGTTCTAGTAATTTAAAAACATGTGCTAAAGGTCTCATTGCTGGAGATAATACAATGCTTTCATAGTCACCTAAAAAAGGGATATGATACCAGGTGCCTCTCAAGCTTCTTACACAGTCCCTAAATAATCTACTATAACACAAACAAACAGTGAGCAGGATGAGCAAAGCCAACAAATCCAGCTAGAAAGGGCAGTAATTCAGATTGGCGTGTGGTGATATGCCAAGTGAGGTTTTGTCGTTGGGTGTATTTGCAACGCTCCCAATAAGTATAACAATTACAAAGTATCTCAGTCCTTGTTTAACAATACGCACATATATTTCATTACCATATACATCCAAAAACAAGCCAATCATACAGCAATTGGAATTAGCGTTAAATGATGTACTGTTATATAGTTCTTATTCAGCTTCAGATTAGTGAGACAAAAACAAGCAAAATAATAATGGATCAGATACTGTAAGCAGCGTCGGTTAGAAACACGCTATTACTGTATTATTTAATTAGGAACAGCACGCCAATTCACTTGCAGTTTCAGCAATCACAGAGGTAGTTCAGGAAGAATAAAAACAAAAATAATCATTGGTTGCATACCTCAGGGCAGGAGCAGGCGACTAGGCAGGAAAACACAACAGTATTTTTTAAAAATGGCGGAAACTAGCAGGGACTTTAAAAACTTTCCTACGTCAGAGGAGAGAGGGAGGGGTATTACACCAACCAGGAGCTTTCTGGGTCTTAAAGGTCCTATACTGCAGGTGAGTGCAGAAGGCCACTTTTGACAAATGCACAAGTGGTAGTACTTAATACTATGCATGGGTATATGGAAACCCATGAAGGAGCAATCCTAACCCTCACAGCCATTTCTACAGTCAAGATAGAAAGCCATAGCTATAGTAGCTGCCGAGGTCCTGTAATCACATATTTTTGGTGTAGCAAGCGGGGAATGTACATTTCAAACGGGCACACTAACAGGGTGTAAAACAAAAGCCACGTGAAGGAGCTAGCAGAGACTGCATAACTGTAGTGAAGATATCAGCAGTTCTAGACTACAATAACAGCTTGTACCCTATTCTGATAGAGGGACTTAAATTAAAACAGATTCACTTCAAGACATAAACAGTGTTAAGCATACAGTTGTTAGAATGTAGCATTTCTTGTGTGGCAGTCCATGCAAATTAAAGCAACAGGGTGGACCCCTTTTCAAGCACCACTGGCCAGAATTTACTTGGACTGGGAAGGGAGCACAGAAGCAAGCAGATGGCAATGTTTGGTGTATCCCTTCAGATATTTTAATAGGAAATGATTTTGATAATATAGTACCTTATGTACATGCAATTACACACAACCAAGCATGGAAGCAATTACATAAGGAAGGCACAATGTGGGAAATCCAGCCGGCACCCACTTCCAATGGAAGGGTGCTGATGTGGTTTCTTCGTGGGAATAGCTAGGTAGTGGAAGAAAGCCTGAATATGAGCTACATCTGTCAAATGTACAGCAGAGGACTTCCTTTGAAAGGGGAATGGTGAAGGACCAAAAAGAAAGAGCCATGACTAGGGCAGATCTCAGGCCAAGACAAGGAAGCATTTCAAATGATATCAGCAGACATTGTTCTGACTCTCAATGCCCCAAACACTAGAAAATGTACATTTTGGTAGTAGCTGGCTATGCTTCTAATTACCATGACGTGGTTGCTCTGCTCTGTTCACATTATAGCAGAGTGGAATTCTCCCTGGGAAATACAGACAGAGGTGCTAATTTAATGACTAACTTGATGACCTGTTTGTGGAAGAACTGTGGAATAAAGCATTTAAAGTCTATCCCCACCATCTACTAATAAATGGCCTGATGGAGAAGTTTAATTCTACCCTAAAAACCATGTTGAGTGCATTTAATATAGATTAAGTAGGAGTGCTGCGGTAGCATTGTCGCCTCACAGTACAACTTTGTCCTGTTCGATTCTCAGCTAGAGCATCTTCTATGTGGAGATATGTGTGAATGGGCCTGCCTTCGTTGAAGGTTGTGCGTCAGGGCCAGCAACTCGGCACGTAAAAATCTACTGCCAATCATTAGAGGACTGGAGTTCCGCTGTGGTGACCCCTAACTGGGAAAAGCCGAAAGACACAACAATTAAGTAGAAGTGAGACAAGTGCCTTCCTCACCTTCTCTTAGCATACAGAGTTCAGCCTCAAGAATCTGCATGATTTTTGCCATTTGCACTAATTTATGGTTACAGGACAAGGGAGGTTTTCTTGACTTAATTTTTGATGAGTGGAAGGATGATTGTGATTCTTATAAGAATATTGTTTTGGAGTATGTCCTAAATATAAGGATTAGGCTTACAGAGCTTCTGGAATTGGCACAGGAATGCCTAGCAGTGGAATATAACTGGAGAGCTAGAGCCTAGGAATGCACAAAGGGACACAATGTGAAGGTCCTTTCCAACAGAATAAGCTGCAGGCAGCATGGGATGGTCATATAACTATTATGAGAAAGGAAAGTGATGCTAGCTATGTTGTATAGAAGGAGTCAGAAACACAAACTCTACCATCTTAACATAATTAAGCCTTACCATAATAAAGAGACATGAGTATTCGGTATTTTCTGCAGGTTATTGGGGGAATCAGAAGGATAAGGGGATCTCATTGTAGACCTTCTCACTTATGTTCAGACTGACAGCTTAGGGGATGGGGTAGTCCTGTCACAGCAGCAACCCTCTACCCAGGTTCAGGAAATCCCACCATTATGCATTACGGGCGTTTGGTGAAATGTTTACTGCTAATCTAAGGCAGACCCAGCTGGTGGAGCACATTATGGGCAGGGGATCAAATAGACAATCAGTTAGGCATCTCACAGGATGCCTGATCAAGCCAAGCAAAACTATGCAGTAGGAAATGCAGGACATATTGTATTAGGAGATAATCTAGAAATGAAACAGCTAGTTAAAGTCAGCTTCTGCCTAACCTGTCAGTTGGATTTCAAACAGAACTGTAGCAAATGGGAGGAGTAACAGACATCTGGAAAATCTCTTGCAAGGATATTGAAAGAAAGAGAAAATACCTGCTTCCCAAAGACACAGCAAGCTAATGCTTTATATTTTGCCTGATTCAAATGCTAAATGCTTTATGAGGTAATTAAAACCAGGCATAGGCCTAAGTAGCTTGCAGTAGTCTTTTCAAGAACTGTCTGCATTACGTTTTTCAATCTATTTCCCTGCCCAAGTGTATATGTTCTTTGTGTATTTAATAATCCACATACTTTTCATAATACTAAGCTAAGCATTTATTATTCAGCTATAGCTTGTCGTTGGTGAAAATTCTGGATTGTTTAATGTGAATTACACAGATCTGGTGAAATGTAACTGTTGATATCTATTCTTGGAAGATAAAGGCCATTTTGTTTGAATTACCTTAGCCAAATTAGATACATTTGGCTTGTTTTAAGAGTTTTCAGCAGCTGTGACCTTTGCATGTGTGATGGGTATGGCAGGTGGCATTGTGGTATTATACAAGAAAGAAGAGGTGATTTCATTGGCAAGTATTACTGGCTGCTCCGATGTACAGTGTGTGTGTATGTTTGTGTGTGTGTGTGTGTGTGTGTGTGTGTGTGTGTGTGTGTGTGTGTGTGTGTGTGTGTGTGTGTGTGTGTGTGTGTGTCTGTATGTTTGCGTTTGCATGTGTGAATCAGTATAAGGCAAAACCTGGTTACTGTTGGGAAAATAAATACTGCAAGACAGTGAGCTCAGAGTGCAGAGCTTGTAATCCTAGAAAGCCAGTTTTCATAGATCTGCTACCTGTCATAAAATGTATTTAGTCATATTCCATGCCTTTTGTTCTTAAGGCCAAACTGTGACATGCGCATTAATGTAACTGTGCTTAGCATTTAACCAGAAATACATCACCTGTCCAGCCTTATAGTCTGGAGATAGGGTATGACAGATGTTTGGTCATAGCAAAACGTAGCAATATTCATTTGCTCTGCAATGTTAATGCCAAAACCCTGACACAAGCACTGGTATTAACTCTTAAACAGATATTAAAATGTCACTATGCATTAGTGAATTTGTGACATCAAATGTCAATTAACTTTGAAAGCATAACTTTCAACTTTTGTTTGAAAGCTCCCGTTTTGAATTATTGACTCCTACCCCATAAAAATAATCAAACATATTATTACTCAAACCACCACTCCTTATGCAAAGAACATAATGTTTTTGCAGGAAACCAAGCTCCTTTCACACCTCATAAGGGAGTTCTTTGTTCTGCCTAACCTCTTTTACCTAGATATACTAAATCATTGAACACACAACTTTTGAGAAAGGTGGAACAGTCAAGAAAATAAAATGAAATTCGAACCACAGTGTGCACTGAATACTCAAGATCTGAAACACGAAGATTTATTCAACCAACAACAGACTAAACATTTAAAGCAAGAATGCATTCTCCCCACCCATCCAATTAATCAATAAATCAATCAAACAGACAATTTCTTAAGAATACATTTACAACCAAGTATTAGTTTAAAAAAACAATTCATAACATTTAGTAAACTTATAATAGTCATGCACTACATATGTATACATATAAAAATGTAATATAAAATTGCAGTTCCTCTAAATAACACTACTTAATTGAGCCTAAGCTGCCATTCCATTTCTAACCTTGCTACCCTGTTCTGTGCATCACACTGAATGTTAGACTTAACCCTATCTATAATAAAACATCCTTTCTCCTGATTGAACTGACATGTTCCCTATTCTTGTTGTAGTCATGCCCACATAAAATGCATCACATGACATACACGAAGCAAGATATACACAATAATTGGTGCTACAATTACAAGCACCTGGACAAGATATCGTACGTTGATACCCCACTACACTTACGTATGTCCCAACTGCTATGTATCTAGCAAGTTTACTAAATGTTATGTTTTAAACTAATACTGCTTTAAATGTCTGTTGTTGGTTGAATAAATCTTCGTTTCAGATCTTGAGTATTCATTCAGTGCACACTGTGGTTCATTTTATTTTCTTGGTTGAACCTTTGTTGGTTCTGGTGGACTGTTTAATTGTAAAGGTGGAACAGTCTCCAGGTGTGAACAGAATAGTTACACAAACTGTTTTGCACTTTCAACAGACAAATAGCAGAAGTGATTGGAGAACTATAACAATGGGGAATATTCTCTATGAACACTCACAGGCAAGATGGTTGAAAGGGTCTTATCTAATTTAAGTGGTTCTACTATGAACCATCAACTTCCACAAGGTCAGTGATCCAAAATACCAAAAATTAATGCCCAAAACAGAAGGGTGAAATATTTAATTTTAATTATTTTTTGCAGGGATGTAAACCTCCTTGCACCCCAGATGTATGTGGGCGTCCAGTTTCCTTCCTCCCATGAACTTACATATACCAAGTCCATCGTTGGTCCAGCTTGAGGAATGAGGGAATCTCCTAAAGAAGTGAATCATTGCTGCTGCACACTATTGTCCCACTAATGACCTACAATGAAAAACAGTGATCAATGTTGTCATTCTCTGTATTTTTTCTTGAGGCTAAATGTACCTCTAGGAATTTTCCTAAGACCAACAGTATAGGAGCTAGTCTAAGTCTGTGTAAGTTTTTGTAACAGGTTTAGCCTGATGCTGTAATGCTGAAAAACAGTCTAAGTAGTTATTCTGTATACACATTATTTTGTTTATTT
This sequence comes from Protopterus annectens, assembly GCF_019279795.1. NCBI lineage: Eukaryota > Metazoa > Chordata > Ceratodontiformes > Protopteridae > Protopterus > Protopterus annectens. The sequence goes on along the minus strand of NC_056746.1, from coordinate 735,186,823 downwards.
ATTTCAGTTTGATTACCGGGGAAGTCCACTGGGCCAAGAAGAACCCATTTTCAGTGGAGGCCCGGGGAGAAAAGCTCCAAGGAAGTACAACAATACAATGTTTAAGAAGAATACAAAGATAATCCACACAGCAAGAAAACATAGTAAGACACTGCAAATTTACAATAGAATGTACACACAGTAAGAACATTGTAAATGCATATTTACAATAGAATGTACACACAGTAAGAACATTGAAAATGCAAATTTACAATAGAATGTACATGCAGCAAGAATTTGCAAAGGACACATCAAATGCTAAAGAAAAAAAACAGCAAAAATAAAAATAAAATTTAATGTAAATGCATATTTACAATAGAATGTACACACAGTAAGAACATTGAAAATGCAAATTTACAATAGAATGTACATGCAGCAAGAATTCGCGAAGGACACATCAAATGCTAAAGAAAAAAAACAGCAAAAATAAAAATAAAAAATTAACCGATTTTTTTTGCTAACTTTTCAATATTTTCATCCATACAGTGAAGTTAGAGCCTGCTAAAATCATAGCTAGAGTTTGGGTGCATAGAGGTGCAGGAGTATAGGGGCTTAGTCTAGAGGAACTTTGGGATTATGTAGGGTGAAAGCAAGAACATTTCCATTTTGAAGATAGGTGTAAGAAAAGTTGGGTTTTAAAGTAGTCTGAGTTAGGTATGGTTCTAAGAGAAGGAGGAAGAGAGTTCCATTTCCTACCTAGAGAGAAGGAAAGTAGTTGTTGGCCAGCAGGATGTTTAGGTCTGGGGATGGAGATTAGATTTTGGTGTTCAGATCTTAAAGATCGGTTGGGAATGTAAGGGGGGAGGATGTTGGATAGAGCAGGGCATTTTTCTGGGTAGAATATTAATTTATGAGTGGTTGTTAGTTGAAGATAGTCAAGGTGGTTTGGGAGTTCTAGCCAGTTTAAAGATTGAAGGGAGAGACAGTGGTGGGTTGAGTTTTTGGATTTGGTGGTGAATTTAGAGATTTTATTATAGCAAGCTTCAAGTTTAGAGGATAGGGAGGCAGACAGATTAGTTAGGAGAGGGGCTCCATAAAGTAGAGAGGGTAGGAGGAAGCAGGTAGCTAAGGTTTGCCTGGAGGATTTGGAAATAAATAGATTATTCCTGTAGAGCATGCCTAGTTTTTGGTGGGTTTTTTTATGTTTTGTTGAATGTGGAGGCCAAATTTAAGGCATTCGTCTATGGTTATGCCAAGGAGTTTGGCGTAGGGGACCACTTCTATAGGAGTGTTAGATTGGCTGAGGATGTTGAAAGAGTTTTTGTCCAAGGAAGAAGTCTTGGAAGGGAGGAAAATTAGTATTTTGGATTTATTGGAGTTGAGGGAGAGATGGTTTTGGTGCATCCAGTTTTCTGTAGTGGAAAAAGCTGTTTGAGTTTTAGAGAGAAGTTCAGATAGGCTGGGGGCAGCACAGACTAAGGTAGAGTCTTCAGCGTATTGGATGACTGTAGTGTCAGGGAGAGCAGTGTAAAGGTTGTTTATGAAGATGTTGAAAAGTATGGGACCATGAATGGATACCTGAGGAATGCTGGTAGGAGTAGGTAAGAAGGAGGAGGTAGAGTTCTTCCATCTGACAGCCTGGGATCTGTCAGAGAGGTAGCTGGAGAACCAGGAAAGAGTATTAGTGGAAAGATTAAGGTTGGAGTGGTGGCAGAGTAGGTGTGAATGGGAGATGGTATCAAAGGCTTTAGAAAGGTCTAGCAGAACAGTGGATACGAGAAGTCCAGAATCTCGGGCTTGATTAACTGTTTCTAAGAAGGAAAGTAGGGCAGTTATGGTGCTGTGGCCTGGACGGAAACCATGTTGGGTGGGTGTAAGTAGCTGATTCTCTGTTAAGTAGGGTAAGAGTTGGCGGTAGTGGACACATTTCTCAAGAAGTTTGGATATTGGAGAGAGTAGGGCTATAGGGCGGAAGTTAGAAATGGAGTTGTTTTTACCTCCTTTATGAAGCGGTAGAATGTAAGCAGAACGCCAGAGTTTGGGAACGTATGACTCTTGTAAGGATCTGTTAATCAGGATGCTAACTGGAAGAGCTATTTCTTCAGCTGCGTATTTGAGGAAGGAGGGGAGAATGTTGTCGGGGGCACTGGAACAAGGTTTTAGTCTGGTTAAGAGTTTTTTTATGAATGTTGTGGAAACTGGTTTGAGTTGAAACTTAGGATGACAGTCATTAGGAGAGTTTAGGAAGTTGGAAGGGTTGTTGTTAGGGAATGTTTTGGTTAGTTTGGCTATAGAGTCAGTAAAGAAAGTGTTGAAGAGTGAGCATAGTTCATTGTCAGTTAAACTAGGGTCAGGGCAGGGGTTATTTTGTGACCCAGGATGGAGAAGAGAGTTAACAGATTTCCAGAATTGTTGGGGTTGTTACGATTAGTAGACTGAAGTTTATTGTAGTAGTTTTTTTTGTCCCTGATGATTAGTTTTTTTACTTGGTTGAGGAGTTGGGTATATTGGAGCAAGGCAGAAGGCTGTTTACTTTTCTGATAAAGCTTCCAAGATTTGTCTCTGAGCTGCATGGTTTGTTTAGTCTCTTTGGTCAGCCAAGGAGCAGAATTGGCTTTGATTCGTTTATTTCTAAGGAGGGCTAGAGAGTTAAGAGTATTTAGGAAGATGGAGTTGAAATGTTCTACGGCATTGTCGAGGGAGAGAGTGTGAAGGATTTGCCAGTTGATTTCTTTGAATATGTTGGAGAAAATTGTGGGGTTGAAGTTGCTAAGGTTACGAGTTTGGATATAATGATGTAGGAATTGAGAGGGGTTAGTAGAGCGATGAATGAAGGCAGGTAGATGGTCACTAAAGGAGTCAGGGATAGTTCCTGATAGAGAGATTTTGTTTGGATGGGAGACTAAAATCCAATCAATGATGGAGCCAGGGGGGTGTTTTTGTTAGGCCTGGTTGTAGAATGGATTAATTGGGAGAAGTTGTAAAGGTTGATAGCTAGGGTGGGGAAGGTGTGTTGATTTTGTTCCAATCAATGTTGATGTCGCCAACAATAAATGTTTCATATTTTAATTTAGATGAGGCCCAGTGGAGAATATTCTCTAGAATAGGGATGTTGTCACCAGGGGAGATGTATAAAGAAATGAAGCAGATATTTTTATGTTTATTGAGTTGGAGCAGACAAGCAGTTATTTCAGTATTTTTGAATAGAGGGGTTGGGATTTGCAGGGGGATTATGGAGAGAAGGTTAGAGTAGATTATGGCAGAGCCTCCACCTTTTTTGTTTATTTGGTCACTCCTGAGGATGTTGAAACCTGGAGGTAGGATTTCAGAGTCAGAGATATGGGGTTTTAGCCAGGTTTCGGAGATGGCTAAGATGTCAGGTTGGTTGTGATTAATCCAGGCATGAACATGGTGAATTTTGTTGTTAAGGCTTTGGGCATTGATAGTGAAGACCTTAAGGGTGCTAGGTGAGGTCTTAGGAGTAGAAGGAGTGGGAGGGAGAGGTGTATTTGAAGTGGGGGAGGAGGGGGGAGGAGGGAGGAGTTGTTTGTACTGAGGCAGGGGCCAGGGTTAGGGTGAATGTCTTCAGATAAGGCTAGGAAATTATTAGAGAAAACTTTAAGTCTTTTAAGTTTGGAGAGTAAGAAGTTGTTTGAGGTTGGTGGAAATGAAAGAGAGAGGCTTTTTGTAGAGGAGGAGAGTATTTTGGGATGGAAGAGGTGTAGTAGGTTTATTGGGATAAGGCAGGGGGAAATGGAATGGAAGTGAGTGAGTGAAGGAGGATGTGGGTGGGAGAAAGTGAGAGTATGAGTAGTAGCCAGGTATGGGTGAGTTATTGAGCAGTAAGAAGTAGCGTGATAGAGAGAAGAAGAAAAATGAGAAGAGAGAAGGGGAGTCTGAGGCAAATGAGAGTTTGGGGGTACATGTTAGAATGGGTGGGGTAAGGGATGAAGAAAAGATGTGGTTGGAAGAGCATGATTTTGGAGAGAATGAGAAAGGAGTGGAAGGAAGATATCAAGTAGGAGAGGAGAGGGTAGGGATAAGTGTAGTGAGAAGTGGGAGGGGTAAGAGAGGTTGGAGAAATGAAAGGAGGTTTTAGATTGGTTAATTAAAGTAGGAATTGATGGAGGAGGGTAAGCGTCTGATTGGTGGAAGAAAAATGTAGGGTGGAGTTGGTGATGTATAAATGTGGATGTGCTGGGGGTGGGTGAGATTTGGGGATAGGGTAGGGGAGCGGAGTGAGCCTGAAGGGCGAACGGAGTGGGAAGAGCTAGAGGAGGTGAAAAATGCAGAAGACAATCAGTAAAGAGAGAGTATTCAGAAGGTAAGTTTAACAAGTTTATCAGAGTTGCGAAGATAAGGAATGTAAGTGAAGGGGAGGAGGAAGGGTACTGAGATGAGCAGAGAAGTTGGGTTAGAGGGTAGAATGCTAAGGAGAAAAAGGGAGAAGGAAGAGACTTCAGACAGGGAGTAGAGGAGGGCTGAGTAAAGGAAAGGAAGGCTGAGAGTTCTGGGCAGTAGAGAGGGAGAGAGCAGAGGAATGGAGGTAGAGGTCTGTAGAAGGGGAGATACAGAAGGAGAGGGAAACAAATAGTGGGAACAGTAAGAGGTAGAGGAGCGCCACCTAGTGGACAGACCAACTGTAGCAGTAGAGATCCAAGGGAAGAATCAGGAAGGGAGCTAAAGAGGTTCTGTAGGTTGGTAAGAAGAGCAGGGAGGTCTGAAACAGCAGAGAAGGGGATAGAGAGAATGGGGAGAACTAGGAGTGCAAGCAGAAAAGCAGAGGGGGTAGTGGCTGCTGGCTAGTCTGGCAGGGAAGTGTACTGTGACCTAGTAGTATCAACTAATCAATAGTACAGAGTTACAACAGTACACATACTTTCTTGGTATCTTGTGGAGGGAGGACTCAGGGAACAGAAGGCCTTAAAATTTCAGGATTAAAGTTTGTTGGAGTAGGCTCTTGGTTAGACAGTTCAGGAGGGTATATTCAGCAGGTTAGGGCAGGGTGGGCAGGGGCCCAAGCTGTAAAAAAACAGGGAGAGAAGAGAGGTTTAAGCAGTAGTAAGGCACAAGGTATGTTAAGAGACAATGTCAGGCATTCTGAAGGTTATTGTAATCAAATTAAATGCAAAGTGCAATAAGATAAAGTTAACAAAAAGACAACAGGCAAACAAAGTCAGGCAGTCATGAAGTTATTTTACATCAAATAATCTAGATATAGTTTAGCGACTATCTATACAGCTTGTATTTAGTGTCTACATTGATTAGAGATACTGTGAGGCAGTCATGAAGTTATTTTACACAAATAATGCAGATACAGTTTAACGACTATCTACACAGCTTGTATTCAGTGTCTACATTGATTAGAGATACTGTGAGGCAGTCATGAAGTTATTTTACACAAATGAATGCAGATTACACAAATGAATGCAGATTACACAAATTAATGCAAATTTATTTATTTGTTTCATTTGTTTACTGGGATCAATTTTCTCATACTTAAAAAAATGTATCCATTCATTAAACAAAGCATAATACACAATTACACCTCAAAATGTATGCATTCAAGCACATACTCAGAAAAAAATTGTGGCCAAATGTATAGCTAAGAGGTTATTTTGAGAGTCCAGTCTAAATCAAGCTTTTACAAAAAGAACAAAAATCTTTTGGGCAGTCTTAATAGTAAGGCAATGATAATTAAATATTCAGTAGTAGAAGGTAAACTGCTGTAATATTAAGTTCATCCTGTGTATAGGAGTAAAAACAATCCCTGGCAGTGAAAGACAACAAAACAGGCATCAAAACAGCTTACTTAATAGACGGTACACAGTACAAAGTGCACAGAGCGCAGTACACAGAATAGAGTGCTTCTGCAATAAATAATGATATCATGAAGCTATATGAGCTTTAGGAGCTTAATAGTTTTTTTTTTAAATAACTGGTATTTTACCTTTGGAGAGAGTAATTGCATTACCAAATCACATAATCTATGCCCACTTCCAAGGACCTTGATGTTGCACAAGAGTTTATCTTTGGAATTATGAATAAAATAAACAATCTTACTCTGATCTAAATAATGCTCTTAGGTTGTTTTGGAATATGTATTCCAGCAATGTCAGCTCTATCTACATCATCAACACCACTTGTACACATACACAGGGCTCCTGCAACACTCCTGTAATACCACTATGGCTGCTAACCTCAACGACACTCACTGTCTGCACTGTAAATACCTCGGCTGAAATAACCAGCCTTGGTGACACACTACCAACACTTTTGGATCACACTTCTACACCAAATCCAAATCTGTTAAAATTGCTGAAACAACAATACAGTGGTATAATGATGCAGCAGTGCAGCAATACACTGAAAATTCTCTGTTACTTTTCCTTAAATGGTATAAAACAGCAGAACTCTGAGCTGCAGAGCAAAAGGCTTCCAAAGCATGAAGCACAAATATCAGATCCTTGCTGTTTACGATAAAACATGTTTGGAGGCCAAAAGTCCAAATGGTGCAGGTCTGAAAATTAATAAAGACTACACCACAAGACTTTTCTGATTATTAGAAACTGTTGTAACACTTCTGCTCCAGGTCTGCTGCTAAATCACAGTATCGAGCCATCTTGGATTTTCCAAAACCATGTTGACTAACTCCTTTCCTACAGATGCAGTCATAATTTTCTTACATCCATAAATGTTTACTTACAGATGCTTTTCTATCTGAGTATATCTTTTTTGTGAATCTGTAAATGCTACTGACCCATAGGTAATGTTTATGCTCATGTAGGGTCATATCTTCTATGCTATTCTGACTGGCACCTATTTACAATAAACTGACTTATTCATATATTGTTATTTTATTGTTAGCTCATCTGCAGCTAATCTCTTTAGCATTTCTCCTGCTCATATCTCCATTACCAAACTGCATTTTGCAAAAACTGCTTTCCTAGGGGAATGGCTACTTCAAATATGTTAGGTATTGTCACTCTTACTGTGTGCATTAAGAAGATGTAGAGGCTTTGGTGTTTGTTTAAGTAGTTTATTGTATACAAACACATCAGGATGGATAGCAAGAACATGAAACTTAAACAAACTATCTAACTGACTGACTACATACATGCATCCTCTCACTGGGTGCTCACTCAAAATGGGACTCTTGGTTGCACGTGCTTAGTACTTATATGCATGTGCCTACTGACTAGAATGCTTCTTAAAGGTATATCACACACTCTGATATACAGGTATGACCTCTGCAAGGTACTTCATCATACCCTTATAATCCTTTCCTTTTATCTAAATCAGATAGAAAACTTTGATACTATACTGTATTTTATGATCAATATTAGTGAGCTTTTCTCCCAGGGCCTTGGCTAAAAAGTGCTGCTATCCAAGCAAGACTTTTCTGGTAAATAAAATAAATAAGCAAATAAATAGACAGACAAATACATTATACCTATTGCCAAAAAGGCTAAGCCACATCTTTAGATTATCAGTATATAATTAACGCCAGACCTATAAATTGATGACATTGACAAATATGACAAAAATACATCTCTAGAAAGAAAAAAAGGTAACACTGAGGCAACAAAATAAACGAATAAACAATAGAAACTTAGCACCTGATCCCATACAAGGATCTGCTAGAAAACCTGCAGGGGCTGCTGTCAAGGCTAATTATGAGAAAATGGGGTACTGCATGGTTGAAGAGAAGGCAATAGAAAGCTGAGAAATTATATCAGGAATAAAAGAAGTAATTAGCGCAGAATGCAGGGGTCATTCTTAAGTCCAGTATTATTCAGCATCTCTTGTTAAACATGGACACCTTTTCACAGATAAATGATACAAAATGGGGATTGGTCTAAGAAGGACTTGGAAAGGATAACCAATTGGCTGAATGTTGACTGTTGCTAGTCAGACCAGACAAATGCAAAGTACTGCACCTGGGGGTGGGGTGAGGTGAGTGCAATTAATGATAAAAGAATGGGAAGAAAAATTATCTTGGAGTTGTTGATCATACCTGGACTGGACCACAATGAGCAGGGTGACAGAGTCATGTCAAAACAAAACAAAACACAATGTTGGGGGGGTCTGTCCTCAGTGGGATGTGTTCCAGAAGCAAAGCAGTAATGCTCTATTAGATCTACCTTGTGTCAAATTTTAACTCCGAGAAAGTAAATCAGTTGAGTCAAACTTGCTGAACCTCCGTCAGTGTTTCATCTATATATGCCCTCACCTAACAGATCACAGTTATAACAGCCTGTTTTTTTCCACCCTTAATCAGTATTTTCACTTTTCTGTGATGCTCTGCGACCATGGAGTTCATATATAGAAGTAAAGCAGTATGAGGATGAAGTCCTCCACATGGGAAGAAGTATAGGGTAATTGTAACCTTGCAATTTTTTTTCTGGTTGGCACTTGAAGTTCATCTTTTTTGACTCATCCCATTTACTTGTGGGATATTTGGCTTTTGCTACCTGCAAGGGATCAGTCATTCTTCCACTTTACAAATCCTGGTAAGGCTTTACATTGAATACTGCATTCAGGTCTTGAAGCCTACAGAGAACAGAACATCAACCTTCTGGATGGCATCCAGAAGAAAACCACCAAAAAAGGTGTTTGTGATGGAGAATGAAAGAGAAGGCCAGATGATAAAGGAGCTGACACTTTTCTTACAAGAGACTAAAAGGACTGGGGTATATAAAATGGCTGCACAAGATAATAACAGGGAGATAAGAAGGAGGTTTCCCTGAGTAGTAAAGTTGTTTGAGGGAGATACAGGCAGTGACAGACTGCAAGGATATTTCTCCCTTGATCTGCAAAAGTACTTCTTCACAGAGTAGGTTCTGAACACATAGCATAGCTACTGGAAGATGGAGTGAAGAGTGAGCCCACTGACAAATTCAAAAGGATGTGAGACAATTGGAAAAATGTAATGGAGAAGGAAGGGATGGAGACTACAGAGAATGCTAAATATATTTAAAGTACCAACTAAGATGAATCTGTGTCCTCCTGCCATCAAGCACTTGTAATGAAATGTATACTGTAGGTCCATGGCAAAGGAAGCTGAGGGTAGTAATTTGCAGTGATTCATAGAAAATTGCACATCTGTGGTAAACAAAGATAATGTGACTCACTGTGTCTGCAGTTTCTGCAGCCTGCCAGCTTTGCTGCTATACTAACTTCTGTCATTCCCAAAAACTGTATTATATTTACCACAACTCTTCTCAAAAACAATACATTTTGCAGTTCACTGCTTCCTCAGCAGCATTACTTTAACCGCTCCTGTATACAGAAAAAAATAGTTTCTTTACTTCTTTGAGCAAAGCATAATAAAGAAATAATTTCAGTGTGATCAGCACAGTTCTGTTGGGTCAAGTTTTTTTACTTGACTAAGGTATGACAGTGACTTGAGAGTCTTGTCATGGTCAGTGTAAAATGGCTGAAAAGGACTGGTCACCATCCATCATGCTGGCAGATCACAGCAATGTTGTTTTTCCTGCTGCTAGGTGGAAACATTATGGCCGGGATTCAGTAATCCTCCGTGTAAGACTAAATAAGTCTTACACGGAAACTGCAGCCTAAGAGTATGACATCAGCGGGCCATGCATATTCATGAGGGCGTGCTGACTCAACTCTAAGGCTAACACGGAGCATGCACGAGTGCAGGAGGTGTGTCAGACTGCCGAGCAGTCCAAATATCCATGCCCCTGCAAGTGCCTAAATCTGCAAATGTCACCAGACATGAGCGAGTCCGCTCAAATGTGTATATCCCCAACACTACACTCCCCCACATTCAAAACCCCTGTACAAATAAAATAAAATGTGAAACAATTTTTTTTTATTATTCCTGATATAGCTGCCCGTATTTGCGCGTGTGTGCGCGGGTTTGCCCAGTGCTTAGCTACAGTTAGCAGTTTAGACATCGAAGAGGATAATAAACTACTTATATGCAAATTAAGCCAAATAGCAATAGCCTAATGGTAGAGCCTTCGCACAAAGAAGAGGCATTCCCGGTTTGAGTCCCACCACTCCCCATTCCATTTTCTGTATGAAATCTATGCATAAAAATAATTCCTGACATTTACCTTTTAAATTTTAGTAAAATGCATTGAAATGGCCTATGTAGTAGAGAACGATATTTTATATATATATATATATATATATATATATATATATATATATATATAAGAAGGTGAAACGGTCATGCATACTGATGAATGCATAAGTAACATATCTTAAGCAATGTGAAGCACTGCTAAGCAACGTTTACCAGTATTAAGCACATTTAAGAATAATTTCCCATAGCTTAGCACTACTTTAACTAGCGCAATGTCTTTGCGCGGGGCTGCACATTGCGCCAACCAGTGCAAACAAAACATGTTTGCACAGAGCTGCGCACCGCACTAACTAGCACAACTCTGGGCAACATCGGGCAACGTGGAGCAACATTGGGCAAAGTTGAGCAAAGTCGGCTAAACTCAGCCACACCTCCTAGCCAGTAAGGCCAGTAGTAAAATAAAAAGCAATGACAGGCCTCAAACCCGGGATACTGTGCACCATAATCACAGTACTGAACCACTAAGCCATGACAGCTTTTGCTGTTCATACACTGTCAACATACATATACATATTAATCAAAGTTTACTCAGTGCTAAGCAGGTGTGCACTCAGCTGAGATTTTTCAGAACTGGCCAATCACAAATAAGTGCGGGAAATGAGGCATATTTAAGCTCCATAGGCGGGAATAATTGCCATAACTGGTTGTAGCTCCCATCTGCAGTCAGAATGGCCGGTGTTGGAGAGGGCTCTCATTTTCAAGCACAACGGTGGGGCATTGAGGAGTCAAAAGTAATGGTTTGGCTCCTCATCCATCATCATGATGCAAGACTTCTGCAGGGCCAGTTTCAAGGCACTGAGTACAAAGCAGAAGTCTGGAACCGTCTAGCACATGATCTCACCAGTGCCACAGGCATCCCTCGGACTGGTGAGCAGGTCAGACACCACTACGCAGACCTGAAGAGACACAAGCAGGACCAACTGAACCAATGGATACAGGAGGCCTGTGTGAATGAAAATGCCCCACTACTGAGTAGGTAGCCATGGAATGGAGTATGTAAGAATTGCTATTGTAGTCTATATTATGGATAGGTATGTCTCAATATCTCTCATTTACTTCACAGCTGCAGGTGTCCATGCTGCAAATCAGCAAGCCTATGCAGATAGGCTGCTAAGGTTGTGCCCCCAGGCAGGTTAGTAATTATTCTGCATGTATTGTTATATAAAATAAGTGAGAGAGCCTGAAAAAAAGTGTTGTAGCCCAATAATAAAGGAATAATAAGTCCTGAATAATATCTCTGCATGTACTGTTATATAAAATAAGTGAGAGAGCCTGAAAAAGAGTATTGTAACCCATTAATAAAGGTATTATACGTCTTGAATAAGTCTTCTGCATGCACTGTAATATCAAATAAATGAGAGAGCCTCTAGAAAAGTGTGTGCTGTAATTAATAAAGGTATAATTCCTGGAGTGTGTCCGTGTCACTTAGTTTGTAATGTTGTTGTACTCTTGCATTATATAAATAGTACTGTTGTATTAAGCCCTGTCAACCCACACTTAGGCAGGCCCATACAAAGTGGATGAAGGGAGTGCCAGTAGCTGTGAAGCATATATACAGTCCTCAACTGTTGGTTAATGGCTGGTTTGTATAGGTAAATCTGGCACACGAGTAGCTTGTTAATGTGTTCCCCAGAAATGTCAGTGTTCTGCTAGAAATGTAGGGGGCTGTAGAAATATAACTGATAATGTCACCTGAACACATCCAGATATGTAGATATATAAATATAAATAAAATATATAAATATGTAGCAGTAACATCTGCATCCTGGACAGTTTGTATGTCAGATACAGGTCAGGTATATAAGGAACTAGCAAAACCCATTTCACAACTTAATGGACTTTGCCTAGTGTAATAATACATGTAGGGGATATATACCTGCAGTCAATAGGAATGTAGTGTAAACTATAAGTACATATAAGTTGTTAATGGAGGTATCTTTTTACACCCGAATGTATGTGCATAAACAATGCAATTCAGCACCTCAATGGGTATGTCTAATCTCAAAACATTTGTTGGGACATATGTCCTATTCGTTTATAAATATCTGCATTTACTTTGATGCATGTGCCCTGTTCAAACACACAATCTTGGTGGCCTGTTGCCACCAATCAATCCTGCATGCTGTTGGAATGTCCACTGTTGTTCTGTATATGCATGTGTTATGCTTGCTGTTCAACTGTTGGAACTCTGGTGTGTTGGGTTAATGGGAATATTACTGCATGCTGTTAAAACTAATTTGGAATGCTGTTGGCTGTTACCAATCCATATTGTCATTAAATCCTCCTAAACATAGAACGTATGGAAAGGCCGGTCCCAGCGGACCCATCTGTCCCACCTCAGCTGGTGATGGCACCTGGCACCAGCAGGTCCGGTGCCCAGCCTGGGACCTCCTCCTCCGTTGGCTCTGTGCCACCTTCAGGTGGAAGCGCTGCAGGGGATGGGGCTCATCCCCCCGTGCAATTGTGGCTGGAGGAGGGCCACCTATCACCCTCCAAACGGTCCGGGCTGTGGTGCGTAGGGAGACCCAGCGTTCAATCGCTGATCCTCTACGCCAGCTCGAGGCAAAAGTGGCATGACTCATGGGTGAACCTGCCCCTCCTATGCAGCCCCCAGCACAGCCACCCTCTGGGCTGTGAAGGTGCAGTGGTGACTGCCCATGGGTGGGGATCTCAGTTCCACTGTTGCCATCTGTGGGCTCATGGGCTTGCGATTTCCAAACATCCTTCCCCGTCAATGGTGTTCACCCACCCCATCTGTCATATTCCGCCCCTGTATGCATCCTGTTTGTCTTGTCTGTTTACCTCCCCAACCTACCTCCCCAAATATACCTACTTCCCCTACCCCACATTCCACTCTCACCTGAAAAAAAAAGGGCAATCTGCTCACACAAAAAAATGACGCCCCATACATAGCTGTCTATTTTGCACACATGTCCGCTGGACACATAAACTGAAATTTAATTGGCAGTACAACATACTTTGTTGTCCTCGCCCCTGTCTCAGGGGTGGAAGGTTTCAAATTTCCCTCCAAATTTCTAGTATATGCACAGCTGTTCCTGTTAAAGAAATGGGCAACTATGGACCTTCCCTATACCCGTCCTGCACATCCCTAGCCATTTTCCCTACTGTCTTTCCCTCTTTGTGCCCCTTTTTCACCACTTTCCTATCTCCCCATTTTCTTTTCTTTCAAAGAAATTAGCGTGGGGGTTAGCGGGTGTAGGCACTTTTAAGCAGTCGTTAGAGGGTTTGAGCGAGTGTGCGCTTGTGTGCGCTTAGTTAAGTATTGCTAAGCATCACGCAAACCCACGCAAACCTGCTTACAACTGCTTAAAAGTGCCTTAGTCACCCTGCATGTGAGGGCCCTTGTTGTGCTCAGCAGCAAAATAAAACACCACTGTCAGTCTCGAACCCCAGACCTTGGACACACTAGACTGCATGAAGTACCACTAAGCCACAGTAGATATACAGCAGGTTGTTGCTGAAATATATATATCATGCATCAGAATGAGTGAATGTAAAGGAAAGATAGGACTGCCATAACACAAAACCTGTTCTGTGGAACTTTACCAGCAGTTGTTGTGGAATTGCATTACATGACTGTGATAACAGAACCAGACATTCTAGCAGTAAATAATGTTACAGCAGCACTTTACAACCTCCACACAGTATCATAGCAGGACAATCCCCACCCAAATGTACAAAATACCTGTGTGTTCAAGATCCAGCAAGGATGTAGGTAGGCATACTCAGTACTGGAATTGTTTAGTTTTCATAAGCATCCTGTGCTAATGTCAACAAAAGAAAAAGCACAAACTGTGCAGAAGTGAGTACATTAATGTCCACAGTATAGCAGTTTACAAACAGTTCATGTGCCAAATGAAAACATCTCAATAACTACGTATGTATGGCAGCTAATTGTATAAGTAGAAAAGAAACAACATACTTCCATGTATCTTGTTTTAGCATTTGTAGGGGTGAGTACAATTCTACACTGACAACTGTGTACTGGAAGTGGCAACATTCAGGTCTGAGTACAACATTCACATCACTGGCTACACCCCCTAGCATCAGTTATAAGAAGTATATCAACCTTTTGACTTACACAACGGTGTTCACAACAAACAAGCATGGTCCCCACTTTGGAAAGCTGAAAGGGCTACGTCTACCTGACTTAGCAATTTATAGCATTGGGTTGCTATGACAGTGAGTACTGCAAGTGCCACACAGCAGGCTGCATGCAATTGCCAAATGGTGGCCACCAATTGGTGCAGAGGCCATCACATGCACATGTGCAGATACCTATAAAAGCAGGCTGTACTTGCTATCCACACATGCAATCATTTCATTGCAGGTACAGAGAGAGATAGAGAGAGAGAGATACAGACAACAGCAACAGAAAAAATGAAATAAGATCTAATAAAATATATAGAAAAAAAAAGTAATATATTGAAAAAAAGATAAAAAAGAATATATTGAAAAAAATAATATATTGAAAAACAAAAAAATAAAAATATATTGAAAAAATATATAATGAAAAAATATATATATTGAAAAATAAATAATATATTGAAAAAAATTATAGTGAAAGAAAACAAATATCTCGAAAAAAAATAAGATATAAAAAAAAAATTAATTACAAAACACATGGAACCGACAAATATGAACACATACAAAGGAAAGGTATGTAACAGCTATGTGTTTACTGGCATGTAGTAGATGTTTTTGAAGAGTACTCTACATAGTTTGAATCATCCATATGTGGCAGCAGTATGTATTTATGCACAGATGCCCTGCATAACTACTGGCATGGAGAAATCAGTGTGTAGCTGTGTGCAGTGGGATATGACTGTGACATATGTAGTTCAGCATTAAATGCCAAACATCTGATCCATGTTATCTGTGTTCTGTACAGTAGTGTGTAGAATGTCTGTTTGGGGGAATAGCACATACGGTTATATAAACATGGATGTGACAGAATAACAAATGCATGATAGTCATATTAATGTGTAGCTTAGCATTGGCAACAGCTGTACCAGGCTAGTATGCTAATCTAGCATTTGCAGCTATATATACACCCTCTAATATTACTGTGTGCTCACATGTGACACCTGTTCATGTTGCAGCAAGGCCCAACAGGTCAGCCGTGAGGTACACGAACTTACAACAGTGTGGACCTTGTGCGTGTATGGCATACACATACGGAGAGATCTGTCTGTGTCAGATATATTAGCATCTGTACATGTGCATAGAGCAAAGGACATACTGAAACTGTTTGTGAAGGGTGGACATATATATATGTTGTTGAAGGTTGTTATATGCATATTTCTATGTAGGTTGTAGTGTGTGGCAAACAAGACAGCATATAGTGCTGGTATATGACATGTGGTGGTTAAACGCTGTGGGTATGATTCATCAGGTTTGCAGTGTTGCAGCTAGTGAGGCCTGCTAAAGCTACACGGGCTGAGAACACCTTCAATGCATTCTGCACAACACTGTGCAATATTATGACATAACTGTATACCTCACAACCTTCGCATAATTGATATCCCCACCATGATAGGTGGACTGTATATGTGCCTATATGTATATCTATATGTACACCAATGGATGTTTATATGTATGTGTATGTGTGTGTAGATATATATATATATATATAGAGAGAGAGAGAGAGAGAGAGAAAGAGAGATACAGGGTCATATTTACTGCAACAGATGCCTGGTAACAAAGTCATGGACTCAAGCTCAATGTTGACACTGCATTGGCATCCCTTCTTGCAATAACTCTGTACCCATTAACTACCATGTAGGTGGTAGTTTACTTAACACTGAAGGTGTGATAAGAGACCATGGGACACAGGTGGACAGTAGTCTCCCCTTTGATAATCACAGTGCCACACTAGTCATGTCATCTGTCTACGTGGCACACGTCATCACAAAAGGTGTGTCATCCAGGGAAATATAGGTCAGTGTTCCCCTCTACTCATCACACATAAAACCCATTATAGAGTACAATGCCACATTTGGTATGTACCTCACAAGACATCTACAGAAACTGGAAAGGACACAGACATACCTCACAAAGAGTAATACTGGCCTCAAACGGATACCCTATGCAGACCGTCTCACAAACCCACAGCTAGACTGTGTCGCATACCGCCTACCCAGAGGTGACCTCTGCCTAACATACAAAGCTATGTCAAACCCAGAGCTGTTGGACATGCTCCACGTAAACAGATCACAATCCCTAAGAGCTACATGCTCTAGGGACCTAAACCTTGTGACCTCAATAAGCAGCGCATGCTGGAGGGATATATTCCTATCTCAGAGATATCCCATACTCTGGAACAAACCACCTATCAATAGCAAACAAAGTTCCTAATTAGCAGTCGTCATAAATAATCCTGATGATTGTATGAGAGATAGGAAATACACCCCAGGAATCCCCCCTGTGGCTCTGCTTGACAGGGCCACGTGAAATGAAATTACCTGTGTGTCAAAGGCCAGGGTAGCATATGGCTAGACTTCTATAGGCCATAGGGCCAATAGCCTATTACCTACCTATAAAGCGATACACACCCACATGTACTTGTTGCAATAATTGCTATGCGAGGTTGACTGAGTGTGATGGTGAATGTGTTGGTGAATGTGTCAGAGTTCTGTATATGTGTGATAGCTTAGTGGGAAACTGTATCTGTCATGGTATTATGTGTCCTAGCTGTGATCCCAGCAAAAGATGTGTAGGCAATTGCTAGGCAGAAAAAGTAGTATGCCATACGGTCTGACGTAGTGCCTTGGTGTTGACTGGGGTGTCCCATTGTAGGCTAAAGCAGTACATGTATGCTTATTGAGTGTTACTGCTGGTGAATCCAACTCCTGTATGAACTGTGGTACTACCTGAAGCTGTATGCCTAAACAGCACTGTATGGTGTATGTCCACATTTCTTGATTACATACCTCAGGCATAAGGTTTTGTAACTACTGACACACACAGTACTGTATTGTACAAAGGTAAAGGTCATCTGGGTTGTCATACCTTTGTGTCTGGTATGTATGTCTGATATGTGTGTGGGTATGCCTGTACCATGACCTCGGTCATATGTGTGTTACATGATATAAGTGCGTATCTAGCAACATGTATAGTCTGGTACAGCAGTATGCCACTTATATTAACGAATGTGCACATATGTTAGTCAGGGGTTTGCTATCAGTGACTAGTGTGGTATACTGGTAATACTGTAACTGGACTTTCCAATCATTGCAATGGATTACATATTTCTTGATGCATTAGCTTGATATATACCTCCTGTGGCTAGGTGGTGCATTGTGTCGCATACAGTGTGCCATGTACTGTCGTATAGTCTTACATACTGGTTTATCTTTGTTGCTGTGCAAAACATGGTTTGATATATAGAGTGTGCCAGGCACTGTCAGGCAGTTGTAGGTTGAGCACTGATATGTGGTATTGAAAGTGTGGATCCTCTGACAGCCAATAGGTTGCTATATATGGCAGTTAATTGATATCTGTACTTTAAAATGTTAAGTGTGCCACATGACTTGCTCACACATATTGTTTCATTGTCTTCCAGGGTCATGGCCCACCATCGTAATCCCACCTATAGCCCAGCAGAAGAGGAACAGATAACAACAAGCCTGGTGCAGCACTATGCCCTGCTGTTTCCAGAACCATCCAGGACCAGCATGAGCAGACTGCACTGTAGCAAGATCTTGTCCGTAGGGTAAATGACACAGATATGCATAACCGGACATATGAGCAGGTACACCATCACTGCAGTGATTTAATTAGACATGTCTGGCAGCATGCGTCTGATATCCATAGACAACAGCTTGCCACAGGTGGTGGGGTAGCCATCCATCCCCTTCTCACTAGAGTGGAGGAGCTGCTCCTGAGCCAGGTGGCTCCTGGCTAACAACAGCAACAAGTAACATGTATCATCATGGAGGCCGGAGCCACCCAGTAAGTTGACATGGAGTGTGCAGGTAACATGGCATAGCTGTAGACTACTGTTACCTCTATTGGTAGAGCATGCTTATGTGAGATGTGGACTGTGTAGTTAGAAGATGTGGTGCCTAGTATTGTGCAATACTAATAATTAGGAATATAATCTGTAGGCCTGTGACTGTCAACTGTTGTACTACTGTAAGATTGCAAACACATGGTAGCAATGCCACAGTTGTTGCCACTGACAAACTGTCTCATATCCTTGTAGGTCCCTCTGGTGTGACAGCAAGGCAGCATACCCGTGCTGGTGAGTGTGTTCTACATTTAATATTGCTAATTAAATGTGCATGTCATAGGTGAGGTGTCGGCCATGTACACGAAACACACCTACTCATAATGCATGCTGTGCAGGTTTGCTGTGAAACTATGCACATCCCAGTAACGTGGGTAGCTGCCTAAAACACATGCAATACACAGAGCATCCCACACAATTGTGGCAACACTGTAGTGGACATTGGATAGGCAGAGTTGATACACATGCACACAACATGCACAACTTTGTCATATGCAGTACAAGTTAACATGCTACACATGGCGTATTCAGACACCCACTGTAAGGTCATACTCCAGTATCCCAAATGTCATCCACACAGCACACATAATATACTTAAGGGGTAGATGCCTCTAATGTGGCTGTGCGACACTCTTCAACACATAACACATTCATGTTAGGCAATGCCCCCTATTGGGCACCTTACAAACCCATGTAACAACTGGCTGTGAAATGGTGAATGTAGCCATGGTACTGCAGTTCCAGTACAGCATGGTATGTGCAGGTCTGGCATAAATTAGTAACCTTGAGTGACCACATGATGCTGCATGATGATGGCTCAGGGTACTACACCCCATCCAGTTACAGTGACCACAGTACTACATGTAGCATTAATTGCTATACACCTCAATGTTGTGTGTGTGCAAACATATGCACCTATACACAATATGCATAGCAATCACCATTTGTACAAAGTGACACATATATGTCTTGTAATGCTATTGAGTGTATAGGTCACATGACACACACTGTGTATGTGTGATGTTTAATGTTGCAGTTGTGTTGTAGCATGCCATGTCATGGCTGGCACTGGTATGTCCACAATATGTCCTACACTCACCATAACCACTGTACAATGGCTATGTTGAGCAATGGTATTCCATCAGGTATACATGCACCACTCATCCTGTGTGTATACATAGCATGCATGTGCTAAACCTGTGCCCACAACGGTCTAATCAGAAATTGATATCTATGTGACACACAGATACACATCCAGCCATGGTATGTATACCTGTGAGTGATGATGCACAGGACATTGCAGAGCTTTTAATACTTGCACAGCAATGTTGTGTCCATGTACACATTGCGTTCCAGGGTGAGGCCAATCACTGAACAACAACACACATGCATCAAAGCCATGTATACTGTTATTAGCAAGGGCTGTCAACACTCGCACTGCATGCTGTTGAGCAACACAGGTCCTGCATGCTGACACGTGTGATATAACTGTTTGCCTTGTGATACTGTACCCCACCATCACCTGCTATTGAGTATGTTCTGGATTGCTGGTGGTCTGTGTGTGTGTGTGTGTGTGTGTGTGTCTGTTTTAGTGAGGAGTGCATTTGTGTGCATGTGTGCATGTGTGCATGTGTGCCGACATCATGTACAGGTCGTAAAGTGTGTTTCCTGTCTTCCTCTCACAGGTGCTGACTTTGAGCTGGTTCACTGCAGCAGGGAAACTGATGTCACTGAGCAACATAGTGATAATGATGATAGGTGTGTTGAGGCACAGGCATGTTTGCCAGGGTCTGTCGTTGGGCCACCAATCAACAGTACACAAGTGTCCACCCCATCCATGCACACAGTCATACTTCCAATACATCCATCACCAATGCCCTTAGCTGAGGGACAGTGAACAATCGGCCAGGACAGTGTGGTATCCATGGCACATGCATCCCGACACAGCAGCTATACCCAGATATCTGGAAGGGTACCACATAGGCAGATGTCCAGGGGTTCTCGTCAGAGCACTGCTGCTCATCATGCCACTGGCAGATGTGCCACAGGTCTTACAACCTCACGCATGTTCCAGGCTGTCATGGAGGCCCAGGCACATATGGAACGGTACACCAGACAGGGACTAAGGGCACAGAGGGCACATAACACCACCGTAATTGACAGTATCTGTGACCTAGCAGTTGCCATCTGTAATTACACTGAGGTCACTGATAGACGTTGGGGTGAGACATTAGACGTCCTCCGCAATGTCATGTCCATGTGTCTGGACAGTTCAGAACAGTTGAATCATCGACGTGGATGTATGCCAGCAATATTAGCAGCTGGCAGTCTCCACGGACGTCCCTCAAGTCACAGCCACTCCCGTAGTGCCAGTACCAGCCCCAGCAATGTTGGGGGTGGGCTGTCCATAGAACGTCCTAGAAGACCATGTGCACATGGCTCTGAACAGTCCCAGCAGGGACCTGGGTCCAGTGTACATCCATCTACCTCTGGGGGTAGTACCCATTCTGGCTTAGTACCTGATATTGTCAGTAGCACCCCTGCCAGGCACAAGGTACTGTATCCGTGGCCAGAGATGGTGATCTGTAAAGCCTGGCAGGTACAGTCTGTGGCTGTCCCACAAATACCCGTATATGGCAGCCACATGGCGGAACTGTGTGCATGCAGACACACACACACACATAAACCAGACACCTAGGGCTAACACATACCCGCACACATTACATCAACATTGGCCCATAGCAGTACTCTTGCCCCTCACACACACACACACACACACACACACACACACACACACACACACACACACACACACACACACACACACACACACACACACATCGATTGTATGCCTCACTGTAAGCCTCTGGCAAACC
Organism: Protopterus annectens; assembly: GCF_019279795.1. Lineage (NCBI taxonomy): Eukaryota > Metazoa > Chordata > Ceratodontiformes > Protopteridae > Protopterus > Protopterus annectens. Next base: position 735,165,819 of record NC_056746.1, on the reverse strand, counting down.
AACAACACACCCTGTGCTTATGATGAAACCTGTGCCACCTCCTGTCATCTGTAACATTGATGCAGGAACAGGCTACCATGGTGCTGATGCACAGGGTGACTTTATTGCAGTATAGCAATGTTAGCATGTTGTCAGCAGTAGAGTGTAATGATATGCTTAAAGGTGTAGCTGAGCAGGCATGATACATTAAAGCTGTGATTGTCAATGTAGTATTGTTTACACCAGGGTTAGTTCCAATAGTGTATTGTCTGCCCGCGTGCCACTTGGCTGATGTGTGTAGTATTGGCAGCATGTGTTAGAGAGTGGACAGTATGTGTGGGATGTGTGTAGCACAGATTTTCAGGTGTACATTTGTGAACATGGTGGACGTGCACTGTCTGCATGTACGTGCATAGTGGACACATGGGCAGGGTGACGTGCCCTGTATTACACAGTAACACTCCATAGTTTCTATTGGTGGCCAGTATGCATTGTACTACACACATTTTGGAACTTGACTACACATGTTTGTATGACATGGTTTGACACTGTGCTGTGGGTGATACTGTTACTATCTGTCATTATTTTGCATTCTGGTAGTATACATAACTTCAACAGCCTGACCATAACCAATCGTTAGATGATGTCTTGACAACTGACACACAGATGTAGGACACACAGTAACATTTGGATCTTTCATGTACTATACTATGCCAGTAAACAGTGGTATTCACCTGCACCCATTACTGAGATAACTCCTGTTTGGCATATAGCTCTCTTAGGTACAAGCAATCACAGTAGGGATATGTCCGACCACGTCTGGTAATGCATACTGTGGCCTATAATGCATTCTCCAGATGACACACACATCCTCCACAAGGGTATCATACAGACAGATACCTGTTGTCAAACCCATGCTGTAAAGCTATAAGCCAAACTAAGCATAGTCATCCACCTTTATGGAACATAGTATCCCTACAGTAACACATAGGTAGTAACTACCAACATGATGAACAGGTACCAATGTGTACATACAACCAAGTGTTATGTCATCACTTCTTTGATAATCACATTTTCAAAGGTATTTTTAAATCCCTCGGTAGATCACATAAGCAATAACGGGTCTGCATGCATATCCACAAAGGTTGTAGTACACTTATAATGAATAGCCATCATTGACAGACTTTGCTGCGTTTGAACAGGTCTGACATATACCTCGGCCATAAACCTTCACTCACACAATTCAATAGAAACCGTAATGAGTGTGTGTGACACGGATGACCTAGGCCAGGGATCACTGCAGTGGCTGGCCTTGTTACAAGCATACAGATGTGACCTATGGTCTGGAAAGCAGCAGCACAGTCTGGCAAAGATGACAGATGTGTTCTTGGAGAAAACAGGGTTCCCACACATGCAATAATTGAGGTAACATGTACGTATATGTATTTGCCACACAGTTACCTCACATGTGCAATGCATACTGATATGTCATACAGTAGTAAAAGCAAAACCCACAACACATTGACCAACAGTGTCACACACATAGAGCACACACACTGACCAAGTGCAGGATTCAAACCCCTACCTAACTACTTCATGATACTAGAGGAATACGCGTTAACATGATGCACTATGCACATTACTGAGAGGTCTCTTTTCCACAGGTATATTTGTAGGATGGTGACATCATCAGACTTGACAAAGATTAGTATACCACTTTTAAGGTGTTTTACTACTCTCCAAAAAGTTTTTTCCTCCCCAAGGAGACCACACACACACACACACACACACACACACACACACACACACACACACACACACACTTGTCAAGTGCAGGATTCAAACCCATACCTAACTACTTCATGATACTAGAGAAGTACGCATTAACACAATGCGCTATACACATTACTGGGAGGTCGCTTTTACACAGGTATATTTGTAGGATGGTGACATCATCAGACTTGACAAAGATAAGTATACCACTTGTAAGGTGTTCTACTACTCTACAAAAAGGTTGCTTCTCTCCCAGATAATTACACACAAGCACACAGTTGTCAAGTGCAGGATTCAAACTCCTACCTAACGACTTCATGATACTAGAAGAGCACATATTAACACGACACGCTATACACATTACTGGGAGTTCTTGTTTCCACAGGTATATTTTTAGGATGCTGACAACATCAGACTTGACAAAGATAAGTATACCACTTGTAAGGTGTTCTACTACTCTCCAAAAAGGTTGCTCTTCTCCAAGGTAATTACACAGAAACACACACAGTTGGCAAGTGCAGGATTCTAACCCCTACCTCATTACGTTATGATACTAGAGGAGTACGCATTAACATGATGCGCTCTACACATTACTGGGAGGTATCTTTTCCACAGGTATATTTGTAGGATGGTGACATCATCAGACTTGACATAGATATGTATGCCACTTTTAAGGTGTTCTACTACTCTCCAAAAAGGTCGCTTCTCTCCAAGGTGATTACACACAAACACACACAGTTTTTAAGTGCAGCATTCAACCCCCTACTTACTTCATGATACTAGAGGAGTACGCATTAACACATTGTGCTATACCGATTCCTGGGAAGTCTTTTTTCCACAGGTATATTTGTAGGATGGTGGCATCATCAGACTTGTCAAAGATTAGTATACCACCTTTAAGGTGTTTTACTACTCTCCAAAGAGAGTACTCTCTCCAAGGAGACCACACACAAACACACTTGTCAAGTGCAGGATTCAAACCCCTACTTAACTACTTTATGATACTACAGGAGTATGCATTTACACAATGCGCTATACACATTACTGTGAGTTCTTCTTTCCACAGGTATATTTGTAGGATGGTGACATCATCAGACTATACAAAGTGGGTTACATTAGGTGACATTAGGTGGGCTACATAGAAGGAATGTCTAAACACTTTGGCCATGTGATCATCAAAGGAGAGTTTACTATCTACCTGTGTCCCCAAGGCCATAACGACTTTCTCCATACATACTGGATTACCACCTATGTGGTAATTTGTGTGCACTTTGTTTTACCCAAATGGGATGACCATGCATTCTTTGGCATTCAGCTTGAGGGCATTGTTTTGATACCAGGTATCTGTCTCTGTAAGACACTTCTGGAGGCTGTCTGTGTCAGCCGTAGAGTCGATTATGGACCACAGTTAGCAGTCATCTGCAAACCTGTTCAGCCATACACCTCCCATGCTTGCCTGTACCTCTGAGCAGTATCTACTGAACAGGTGGGGTCCCAGGACCAAGACCTGTGTGATGCCATTTGTGACTGGCTTAGAGTCGGACATGGCACCTGCAACTCTGAACATATGTGTTTGATCTGTGAGCCACTTGGCCACCCATCCTGGGATATAGCTGTTAATGTTCAAGCTGGTACACTTGTCCATGATGACAGAGTGGGGAATGGTGTAGAAAGTCCTTATTGAGGTCCAGGTGGGCTGTGTGGACTACTTTCACCTCCATCTATGTCGTTGGTAACTGTTTGAAATAAGTCAACTAGGTTTAGCAGCCAGGATCTGCCTTTAACAAGGCGAAGTTGTGTAGAGTCCAGTGTCTGGAGGTCTCCAATGTCTCTGTTTATGGGTTCCATGACAATTTGCTCAATAGCTTTGTAGACCAGGCTGAGTAGGCATATAGGGCAATGGTTTCCAGGTTCTGTTGTGGCACCCCCTTTGTGGAGCTGGATGACTGTTAGTGTGTGCCATTCATTGGGTCCATAGCCTGTGGTACGCTTGAGTCTGGACAGTGAATGTAGGTGAGGATGTAGTTTCTTTTGGCCCTAGTGTAAGACGCAGCCTGGGACACCATCCAGTCCCATTGATGCTGTGCTCTTAGCTTTGGAGAGGGCTGTCTTTACCTGCATGTCCATGACGTCTGGGGCTCTGCATCCTTCTATGATGGACACAGGCCCTTTTGGGGGTGATGGGGGGAGTTTACACTGAACTTGTCCCCCAGGATGTGGGCAATGAAAGTTGGTTCAGTGTATTTCTTGCCATTTTTCAGTAGCTGACAGCATATTTGGAAGTTGACACCTACATGTCTGGTATAGCTACCGAAGGCTTGGTGGTTGTTATTCTTACATTCCTTGGCTATTTGTCTTTAGAAACTGTCCTTGGCTTATTTTATGAGTGATCATTGTTTCTTCCTAATAATGATCAGTGATGCCTTTCCTTTAGTGAAGTTGGCTCAATCATGTGTTCCTTTCCTCCTTCTGTTGTCTAGCTTATTTATGGGCAATGACCACCTGATTGTTGTCTTATTTTTGGAGGAGTGCATCTTGGTTTTCTTTGTGATGTCTCATTCCATGCATCCCTGTAGATGCTCATAGGATGCACTTGTAAATGATTCGGCAGATTGTATACCATTATCCTATAGCAAGAGGTCTTTGGAACGTTCCACTTTGGTCTTGGGAAGTGTGCAGTTTGCTTTTGAAAATGTCTTCACAGTGATTTCATTGACTGGGTTGGGGGGTGGGACGTGGATGTCCAGTGTGATTACTTTATGATCTGATATTACCAGCAGGGGGTTTATCTCTGTTGTGGAACACTGGTACCCCATGTTGGTGATGATCATGTCCAATATGTTGTCACCTGTAGTGGGCATGGTGAACAACTGTTCCAGGGTGTTAGAGGTTTTTAAACTCTAGGAAACATTGGGCAAAGGACATTGTACACGAGTAGTTCTCCCACTCAATGTTTGGGTAGTTGTAATCTCCTCATATAATAGTGTTTGATAGGACCATTATATTTTCCACTGTTCTCAGGAATACTGACTGAGGTTCCTGAGACAAGGTAGGTGATCTGTAGCAGGCTACAATCTGATGAGCAGCTTTGCCCAATGTTAGTTGCACTTGCGTGGTGTCCAAGGCCTCATGCTGTGCCACTAACCTGAAGGTGTGGGTATCCAGAAGGTAAATGGGTACACCCTTTTCTTTTGTATTTCACTCATGGTTTGGGGTCCGAAGGTCAGAGGGATTGTGAGTGTTTTACGTGGAGCATGTCCAACAGCTCTGTGCTTGACATAGCTTTGTATGTTAGGCAGTGAACACCTATGAGTAGGCGATATGCAAGGGAGTACGGATGGAGCATTTTGAGATGGTCTGTGTATGGCATGTATTTCAGGCCACTAATGCTCTTTGTGAGGTATTGATGCAGGCTTTCCAGTTGTTGTAGTTGTCTTGTGAGGTACATAGCAAAAGTGGCGTTGTACTCTATTATAGTTCTAGTGAGTGATGAGTAGAGGGGAACAATGTCCTCTTCTATTCTGCATGACACACATTTTGTGATGAGGTGTGCCACATAAGAGGGTTTCCTGACTACTGTGGGGATGTGATTATCACAGTTGTGTCCACTGTCTACCTGTGACCCAAGGTCTCTTGTCACACTTTCAGTATTAAGTATACTACTGCCTATGTTGTAGTTCTTGGCTACAGAGTTTTTAACAAAGGGGATGACAATGCACCTTTTGGCATTGAGCTAGAGCCCATGGCTTTGACAACAGCCATCTGTCTCATTGAGGCCCTTTTGTAGGATGCCCACATCTCTAGTGTTTACAATTATGGCTCCTAGTTTGCAGTCCTCTGGAAACTTCAGTAGCCACAGACCTTCCATGTTAAAGTTTACTTCAGGGAAGTAGATACTAAACAGGACAAGACCCAGGACTGGACCCTGTGGTACTGCACTTGTCACTGGTCCAAAGTCATACTTGGAGTCTGCTACTTTCACAGTGTGTGTTCTGTCAGTAAGCCTGTTGGCAACCCATCTTGTGACATAGCAATTTATACCTAGTTTAGTGGGTTTATCTATATTTCCAGAGTGTGGGGTGGTGTTGTATACCGTGGCAGGATCTACATAGGCTGTGCGAACCACCTTATCCTTGTCTACAGTTCTGGTGACTGCTTCAATGTTATCTATCAGGTTTAGGAGACATGATCTGCATTTTACAAACCCAACATGGTTGTGGTCCAGGGTTTGGGGATTACCAATGTAAATTTTTATAAGTTGTATGATGATACATTCCATGGCCTTGAAGAGTGGGCTCATCAGGCTAATGGGGCGCTAGTTCCTGGGGTCCGTGGTATCTCCACCCTTGTGTAGTGGGATAACCGTCACTGTGCTCCATTCAGCAGGCACAAAGCATGAGGTGAGGCTATGACTGCACATGGTACGTCAGTGTGGTGCCTGTTCGTTCTGTGGTTTGTGTAGAACACAGCCTGGGAAGTTATCTGGTCCCATGGCTGCTGTCATACTGGCTTTGGAGAGTGTTTTTTACCTGTGCAGCCATGATGACAGCAACTTTGCAGTCTTTCATTATAGATATGTGCTCTTTCATGGGTGAGAGGGGGGTAAAGTTAGCACTGATCCTATCTGCCAGGATGTTGGCAATATCAGTTGGTTCTGTATATTTAGTGCCATTGAGCTGTAACTCAGAACAGATCTGAGTGTAGCCATGACATGGACCTGTCTGTTGGGCAGAGATCTCCTTAGTAGACAGTATGCAACAGAGTACAGATTGGGTTACATTCAGTCTTGTTGCATGGGGCAACTGTATGAGGACAGTAATCCTCTTGTTAAGGTACTTCAGTGGTCTTTCTGGCTGCTGAACGTGCCTAGTCAGATTCATCGCAAGTGTGTTGTGGTACTGTCTGATGGGTCTGATGACTGCTGAGTAGTGGGAACCTCCTTTGACCTACATGCACAGACCTTGGCAGTTTGTGTGAACACATAGCATGATTTTCTGCATTACTTTGTGAATGTGTTTCTGGAAGTAGAGATGACTATCCACATTTGTCCATAGATCCCTTATTATCACATCCATATTTAGCCTGTGTGTGAGCATGCCCAGTATGACCTTTCAGTATGTTGCTGCCTGACATTTGCTTCATTTCTTTAAGTGTGTGAGCATGCCCAGTATGACCTTTCAGTATGTTGTTGCCTGACATTTGCATCATTTATTTAAGCGTGTGAGCATGCCCAGTATGACCTTTCAGTGTGATGCTAAATGAAATCTACTACATTTGTTGGAGTGTGTGAGCTCGCCCGGTATAGAAATTTCTACTATATGTGTATGGAAAATCAAGTTGTATTTTTACAGCAGGGCTCACCTTTGTGTCATAGATCAATAGGGATCATACTGTGCCTGCAGGGCTTCCATGAGACACTTTGCATAGACTTATCAACATTTCTACATACAGGGGGGACAGCTATTCTTTGTACATTTCTACCTGGGGACACACCTGATTGTTACTGTGGGTGTACATAGGATGAGGGTTTCACCTGACACTTATACACATTTGCTATGCCTGCACTGCTATGTACGGTACACCATTTCAGTCTGTACTGTTGCCTATCGTACTGGCTTGAGGCATACTACTGTACTTACAGATCCTAGCATCCAATGTCACATATATCAGATTGTGACTTCATAGCCTACACAATCCACATCACACTGCCTGGCCTGATGTTCTCTGTCTGCATAGGCCTGTGGGGGAGGTTACCCATATGCCTCTTTAGAGGCATGATACAGCATTTCTTTGTATTTGCATTAGTGTACAATTGTCCTGCTGTGTCTGTGCCTCTGAAATGCTATCATGGCTTAGTGATTCTGTACTGTGACTGTAGTGCACAGTATCCTGGGTTTGAGCCCTCTCACTGCTTTTTATTTAAATGCTGGGCAGACCAGACTGCTTAAGGAACAGTAAAGCAAATATGAACATGTTTACCTTTCTTTGTCAACTTTGACCAACCTTGCCCAACATTGGTCAACGTTGCCTGACGCTGCGCTAGTTAGCACTGGCAATTTTGTTTACATATACTAAATATTGGTGAAAGCTGCTTAGCACTGCTTTATATTGCTTAAAACATGGTAATTATGCCTCAGGTGGTGCTGCAGGGCTGCCTATGTCAGATGCACATACTACACTCCCTATACATGTTTGGAAACAGGTAGTGTCAAGTTAGGCATCCCTTTTATTTTATGTGCGAGTCAGATAGAGGTATCATTTCCAGGGTTCCTAGTGAGCAAGTGTATGTGCTATGCGTTGCCTCTTTGCCATGGCCAAGGCACACTGGGCACGCCTCCTTCTGCCTATTGGGACAGGCTCAGGTTGCTCCTCCTCCAAGTCACGCTGTGCCTGTGCAGGCCTTGGCAATGGTGGGGGGCTGTTTTGCCCTGCCCCATGCTGTTCCTGCTGCAGCTGTTTTCGCAGGATCATATTGTGTAGCATGGCACATACCATGACAATTTGGGTACATGTAGTTGGTGAGTACTGCAAGGCTCCACCAGATGTGTCCAGGCACCAGAACCATGACTTGAGCATCTCAAACACATGCTCGATTACATTTCGTGTTTGTGCGTGTGCCTCATTATGGAGTTCTTGTTCAGCTGTGTGTGCATTTCTGATGGGTGTCATCAGCCACGGCTCCAGTGCGTATCCAGCATCCCCCACTAAATGACTGCCAGGGATGTCCCCATTGGCAAATTTCTGGTACAGCTGCATCAGATGCCAGATATGGGAATCGTGGTAGCTGCCAGGGCAGCCAACACACACATTCAGTATTATGCCCTGGGAATCGCACACGACCTGGCAGTTGATGGAGTGGAAGCCCTTGCGGTTGATGTAGGCCCTACCCCGCTCACCGGCGGATGCTTTGATGTGTATGTGTGTGCAGTCAATTGCACCCACTACCTCAGGGTATTCCGCTATTTGCTGGAGAAGACGCATATTGCTGGCCAATACCTCATGGGAATTGGGGAAATATACATGATCACCGACATGTGCTGACATGGCATTCAGGAACTGGTGCAGTACCCTGGATGCTGATGCCTGTGAAATCCCCATCATATCACCAGTTGGTCTCTGGAAGGTACTTGTTGCTAGTATTTTTAGGCCAACACATACCTTGGTTTCCACTGGGAATGGGTTCCCCTCTGTTGGTTCTGTGTGTGAGGCATGGCCTGCACAGCTCAACAATTTGCTGCAGGAGGTCTCTGTCCACTCTATAGCGCTCCACTATCTCCAGCTCATGTAGCCCCTGGTAGGTTACCCTGGGTCTGTACACTCTTCTTCGTCTCCTCACTGTGGGTTGCTCAGCTGCATTCACAATGGCACCACCCTCAGCATCTTGCACATGTTGCCTTATAATAGCAATGGCAGCCCCTAACATTATTTTGTCTCAGTTAAGCTTTTTTAAGTTTTCACTTCTCTTTGTAGACTGCAGTGTTGCAGTGTTTCTGAGAAAAACATGGGGGAATGTTTTTGCAGAGTTTTAAGTGCTGGGCTGGGATGGGCTAGTGTACTGCCTGTGTAATTGGCTGATTCTGATTGATTTCACCTGGCAGCTCTGCTAGATCTCCTTGGTTAACTTCCTACTACTTCTTTTCCTTCCTTTTCCCGTTCTGTTTTCACAGGGGGCAGCGCCGTGCAAACATGCGCACACTAGCGCACACACGTGCACACAGGCTTACACAAGTTTACACAGGCTTAGGCGGGTGCACATTTGTGCACACAGGCTTAGACAACCTTACACAGGCTTACACAGGCACACACAAGCACACACAGGCTTAGACGGGTTTAGAGGCGCCCACATGCACGCACACAGTGTAAGCAGCTTTGCAAGAAACTTTGGTGATATCCATGTTGTACACCTTCGGTTTCTGTGTTTCAGTTATGACAACTGTTGACACACCTCTTCCAGTCCTGAGTAACTCACAGCAAACACATGCCACTCTGCTCCAATAAGCTTACAGTCTTTGATACATACCTCCTCATGATGTCACCTATTTTCTACTCTGTTACTCCCCTAATCCTACTCTTACACTCTAGGGACATGGTTCACATGGCAGGGAAAATTGGGATTCACTATCCTTATCCTCATTTGCATAGGATTGCCTACTAATGCTTGGTTACATCTCTCAGACTGAGCTTCCCCCCTTAGCAACCACTACTCAGTAGCCATGTTGTCTACAGCCTGCCATTCACCTGCATGGCAGAAAAATATTTTTAATAAAATGCCTATTTTTGTTTTTTTTTTTTCTGTTTTTTAGAGCGCCGCACGTTTGCGCAGTGCTGTGTTATGCTTAAACATCGGAGATCGGGGAAAATTTTTTTTTTATTATTTTGCAACAGATAAAAATGCCAATGGCCTTATATTTGGCCATTGGCATGCTTCCTCAACTGGATGCATCCTTTATTTGGAGCTGTCATAGCTCAGTTTTGCTATTTGCAGAACGGTACTCCGTTACCAACGGAGTACATTTCTGCAAATAACACTACTTTTACTCGGACAGGTTAGTGTTTCCTGGATCACAAATTTACCTCATTTGCATAGCTTTCAGCAGCAAATGAGGTAATTTGCATAACCTAACACTGTCCGTGCAAGAGTAGTTTTAGGAGCTCTCATGCACGCCCCTGCCGGCTGTTCCTGGATCGCTTGGCAGACATATTGGCTGTCTGGAGTCTTACTCTACTCTTAGACTCCGTGCAAGCCTTCGTGAATCTGACCCTATTCATTTCAAAGGTTAGAGCTGAGAATGGCTAGTTCTTTTGATCTGCATAATGATTAGCAACCAGGTGGTAGCACCATTATTTCATCTGTCATATGGATTGTGAAAGACACAGCAGAATCATAATAATAAAGTTCCTTCTTTCATTTAATGTTTAAAAATCTTAACACCTCTTATTCTGTAGGCAATGACAAGTATGATATAGATGGCAAGGGATTCTAAGAATCTTGAATTTTATCTGGTTACTACCTGGTACATCTCTGCAAACAGAAAGACATGTTGTCAGAGTCTGATGTCGTTATTACCCCTTCTATGAAAACAGAAATAAAGTAAGCAGTTCCTTATTTCCTCATATGTTTTCCCTCTTAATTTGACAGAAAAACGGTGTTGAAAGTTTAGTGCCATATGTTACCCATGGCATGCCTAGTCTAACTTAATAACATTGTGATGACTTATTTACTGTTGCCAAATACCCAGCAGTGATTTAAATGTGTGCAGTTCTTAATATTAATTTCTAGCACAAGCAGAAAATGATTTGCTGCTTAGTATGTATCTATATCTATATCTACACATATATATATCTGTCTGGGTCTACTTCACATCAACTAATTTCAGAATACTGAAAACTCATTTCACCAAAAGCTTACAGTGCTAAATTTTAAAAAGACTAAAAATTCATGAAGCTTGCGCCAGGTGCAGGCGTAGCGTTGGCGTTCCAGCACCAAATATGGCCAACAAGCGATCCAGGTATGAGCTGTTTCCATGTGCACTACCTGCGCATGCTACGTCCGCACAGCTCCTGGCCCCTGTATGCTAATTACCCCAGTTGCAGCAGTGTAGCATGCAAATGAAGGTATTTAGCAATCCAGGAAGTGGTGCAGGCATAGTGTAAGCATGCAGAAATGTAAACCGTAAAAAATGGTTTACATTTTTGCAAACATAAAATTGGAGCCATGACAGCCAGCCAAACACATTTATTATATAGTTAATATATGCCAATGGCTAAATATGTAGCCATTGGCATAAAAATAATGTACAAAATATTAAAAGAACATTTAATTTCATTTTTCGCACTATCGCGAAGTTTAATCACAGGGCAGCGGCGGGCAAATTGGATCGCAAGAAAAATAGAAAAATATAGAATAAAACTGCAATGTAACACATATCATGATTTTCCCATAATAGTCAATGGCAGGCATGTTACACCACACCATGGTGTAAGGGTTGTTAAGGGGCTGTGACAGTTTTTTGCATGGTAGCTAGGAATTAGTAGGCAATGCCATGCAATTGAGAGGAGTGATAGTGAATCACAGATTCCCCGCTGGTGTAAGGATGCACCTCACAGCATAGCATTATAACTCCGAGGTGTGCCCTTGAGATAGAATGACATCAAGAGAGGGGTGTGTCACCTTTGCTGTAAGCAAATTGGAGCATTGCTAATCTGGTGTCCTGTAGCTAAGCAAAGCTGCAGGAAAGGGGTGTGTTGAACTAGCTATAGCTTTGCTTAGCTGAGAGCACACAAGGTAACTGAGTATGCATGTGAATGGAGATTAAAATGCATTTAAACTCAGTAAACAGGTTTAGGAGCAGAAACAGGAAGGATATAGGAAAAGAATAAGGAAATGCTGCAGCAGGGAAATTGGAGTACAAATGACTAAGTAACACATAGGAACCTACAGTGGGCCATTGACAACAGCTAACAAGGCTGCAAGCAGCTTCCTGCAGAACAGGAAAGGGAAGGGGCTACTGCAAAGAAAACAGTAAAGTGTCACAGCAGAATAAAGTAGATTTGCATTATATCAGCTGCAAGACACATTTTGCAACATATGACTGGGTAGGGAAAGTACAAAACAAGAAAGACAGCAGGTGGAGGCATGTCGATAATGGGAGGGGATCCTGGTATAAAAGTGAATTAAAGGGCAACAGATTAATCAAGGCAGGCAAGCATAACTCCCCACTAAAGGCCCCACATGTGCAGTACTCACTGTAAAACCATAATTAAGATACCCTGCAGCTGGAATTGCTCACACACACCCAATGACATCAGCAGCATACATAGCACAATAGTATAAAGTGTGAAAACACCTCAAACACACTTGTGTATTCCCATACACTCTGCACCATTGGTGTGTACAGACGGGGAACTTTTAATATGTACATGTTAGGGGCTGCCATAGTTTTGATCCACTAGCATGTGTTGGAGACTGAAGGTGGTGTGGCGGATGATGCTCACAACCACCCCAGGCACTAGAGGAGGAGAAGAGTGTTCAGACCCAGGGTAACCTACCAGGGGCTACATGATCTGGAGATAGTAGAGCATTACAGGGTGGACAGGAGCACCCTACAGCAATTTGTGGAGCTGTGCTGGGCACACCTCAGAGCCAGAACAAACAGAGGGGAACACATCCCAGTGGATACAAAGGTATGTGTAAGCCTGAGAATACTAGCTACAGGTACCTTTCAGTGGCCAACTGGGGATATCATGGGGATCTCACAGGCATCAGCATCCAGGGTACTTCACCAATTCCTGGATGCCATGTTACCACATGCCAATGAGCACATATACTTTCCCTGAATGCAGGAGGAGTTGGCCAGCAATATGCATCTCTTCCACCATGTGGCAGAATACCCGGAGGTACTGGGTGCAATTGAATGCATGCACATACACATCAAGTCACCACCCGGTGATCAGGGAAGGTGCTACATAAACCACAAGGGATACCTCTCCCTCAACTGCCAGGTCATGTGCAATATCATGGATGTGTGTGCTGGCAGCCTTGGAAGCTATCACGACTTTCACATCTGGCATGCCCCACAGCTATATCAGGTATTTTCCAGGGGGGACATCCCATATGGCCACCTGATGGGGGAATCTGGCTATGCACTGGAACCGTAGATGATGACTCCCATCAGAAATGCACACACACCCATGCAAGAATGCCATGATGACACACACGCACAAACCAGAATCATCACAGAGCGTGTGTTTGGGATGCTTAAATCATGGTTCCGTTGCTTGGACATATCTGGTGGAGCCTTGCTGTACTCTCCAGGCATGTGTGCCCACATCTTCATAGTATGTGCCATGCTACACAATATGATCCTGCAGAAACAGCTGCAGCAGGGAGAGAATGGTGAAGGCCCTCACAGCCCACCACCATTGCCAAGGCACAGAGGTACTCAGACAACGAACACCCTGAGCCAGCCCCAGTAGGCAGACAGAGGCGTGCCCAGTATGCCCATGCCTTAGCAAGGAGGGAACGTATAACACACACACTGACAGTATAGGCACCTAGGGACTGACACCTTTCACCACCTGCACACACAGCAAAAATGGATGGCACAAGCACAAGCTTACCTGTAAATTGTCATGTATAGTTAGTCTGCTGTGTGCATCCAACATAGGCAGCCCTTACCTGTTGCACACACAACTGCTATTGGCATAAGGTAAGTCAACACCTGAACAGTAAATTAAGCTATCAGTATGTGCTGATATTGTATGTATAGATTCATAGGTTCATAGGTAGGTACTTGGCTAACTGCCTGAGGGCATTCATAAGCCTAGCCAAAATGTGCCAGATTTTGCCACCCCATTGATTAATTAACTGTCCCTCTGTGGAGCAGAGCCAATGGTGGGATCCCTGGGGTGTATCTACTGTTCCCCATCCACTCTTCAAGGTTTCTGATGAGGAGTGTTAGTGAAGGGCTCTGTATAATGTAATTAGGGAAGTAGTTACAAAGAATGGGGAGTTTCTGTGACAGGGATCTGTTCCTCCAGCATCTTCTAGTTATTTTTGTACCAAGGTTTAGCTCACTACAGCATGTGGCTCACTGTGACATGGATTCCCATAGGTGGAGCATATCCATTAAGCATGAGTTGGACATGGCTTTGTTGGCCAGCAGAGATCATCTCTGAGTAAATGAGATGCCACTGAGTAAAGCAGGAGTTTATTCAGTCTGGCTGCATAGGATATATGTTTGAGGCCAGTAATCCTCTTGGCGAGGTATGTTCATAGACCTTCCAGCTGTGGGAAGTGTCTTCTGAGGTACATCCCAAATGGGTTATTATACTCTATGATGGGACTGATGAGTGATGAGTAAAGGGGCACTATAACCTCAGTATGTCTAGATGCGAACCCTTTAGTAATCGGATGGCCTACATAGAAGGATGTCCTAATTACTTTGGAGATATGATTGTCAAAACAGAGATCACTATCTACCTTAGTCCCCAGATACCCTATTACCTCATCTGCATTAAAGTGGCTGCCACTTACGTGTTAATATGTGGGTGTTTAGTTTTTCCAAAATGGAATGACCATGCAGTTTGTGACACTTAGCCATAGTCCATGACATTAACACCCTGTATCAGTCTCTGTGAGGCCCCTTGAAGGATGTCTGTGTCAGCTGGACTTTCAATTATGGCTCCCAGTTTGCAGTCATTGCCAGACATGGTCTGCTGTAGTCCACCTGTGTTTGCCTGTACATCTGAGAATTTTATGCCAAACAATAGGGGTCCCAGGACAGAGTCCTGTAGGACACCAGTTGTGACTGGTTAAGAGTTGGACCTGGAGCCTGCTAGTCTTACCATGTGGGTTCTGTGTGTAAGCCTGTTGGTAACCCATCCTGTGATGTATGGGTTTATGTACAGGCTGGTGAGGTTATCAATAATACCTGAGTGAGGAATGGTGTCAAAAGCCTTGTCGAGGTCCAGGTAGTATGTGTGAACCACTTCTCCCCTCATCTAACATCTAGGTGACTGTCTGTAAGATGTCAAACAGGTCCAGTAGGCATGATCTACACTCAACCAAGTTGACCTGGGTTGGGTCAAGTGTTTGGAGGTTACCAATGTCTTTGTCAATGAGTGCCATGAGCATGCGCTCCATAGCTTTGCAGACCAGGCTAGTTAGGCTTATGGGGTGGTAGTTACCATGGTCAGTTGTGTTTCCACCTTGGTGGAGTGGAATAACCATTGCTATGCACCATTGTATGGGCATGTAGCCTGTGTAGAGGATGAGGTTGAAAAGCTTAATTAGGTAAGGGGTTTGTTTGTCTTGTAGTGTTTGCAAGATGCAGTCTGGGACACCATCTGCCTCCACTGACACTGTGTTTTGCTGTCTGAGAGGGACATTTCCACCTGTGTGTCTCTGATGTTTGGGATACTGTACTTTCTGGGTATTGTTGTGGGCTCTTTAGGGGGTGAAGTTTGCACTGAATGTATCTGCAAGGATGTTGGCAATATCAGTAGGGTCAGTATATTTTGTGCTATATTGCACCAGCACAGTGCAAATCTGTGTGTTACCACTTAGATCCTTGACATAGCCAAAGAAGGCTTTGTGGTTATCTTTCGAATCCCTGCCTATTTTCCTGTTGATGTTAGCCTTGGATGATTTCATGAGGGACCTCTGTTTCTTACTAATACCAGTCACAGATGTCTGCCCTTCTTGGGTGTTGCTGTTTTTCTGGACTACTGTCCTACTTCTATTGTATAGCTTGTTTATTGCAGGGTCCACCAGACTGGTGTCCTTGTCTAGGAGGAGCGAGTCTTGGTTTACCAGTGATGGCACGATCCATACATCCTTGTAGGTGCTTATAGAGTGCATTTGTAAATTCTTCTGTATCTTGAGCAGTGTTTTCCCTTAGCATGGGGGCTGTGAAATCTCCCACCTCTGTCTTTAGTAGTGTGAATTTAGCTGTAGCAAAGGTATTCACTGTGGCTTCCATGGGTGGGGGAGATGGTTGGGTATGGAAATCATCAGTGAAAAGTCCATGGTCAGATCTAACCAGTGACCGGTTTACCTTTGCTGTGGTGCACCTGTCACTCATGTTGGTGATTACCACTTCTAGTATGTTTCCACCTCTCTTTAGGGAGTTTACCATCTGACACAGGGCATATGAGGTGATAAATTCCAGGAAGCGCTGGGCCATGAAGTGAGTACTCAAGTACGTTTCCCAGTTAATGGTAGGGTAATTGACATCGACCAATACCAGGGTGTTCGGTAGGACTGTCATGTTTTTCACTGTCTCTAGGTAGGAAGGAGTGGTGGCCGTGGGTCATGGAGGGTGATCTGTAGCAGGCCACAGTTTGCATTGCAGTTGTGGCTGATGTTAGCTGCATATGAATGATGTCAGAGGTATCATGCTGCCCCACAAACCTGGAGGTGTAGGTATCCCTGATGAATATGGATACACTCCCTCCATGTCTGTGTCAGTCCATGTTCTGTGGCCGAAATGTGAGATATGGGTTGTAGTCCTGTAGTGCTGGGTGTGCTCTCAGAAGCCTTAAAACAGGTCTCAGTTACTGCACAGATGTCGTCGTTGTTCATACGGAGGAGTGCTGTGAGTGCATGCATGTTGTGATTACAACCCCTTATGTTGAGTAGCATAACCCTCAATGATTCTGTTATTGTGTTGTTTACGGTGGTGGGAATCACCTTTGAGACTTGCCTGAAAAAGGCACCATGGGGGTGCCAATAGCCTTGGCCAGTATTCCAAAGCCTAAGGCTGACACATGCAAGCTGGTATGGTATTGTTACATGCATGTTACCCATCTGTGCTTGTTTCTCATCTTTCCTGTAGGTAACCTACTGGTAAGCAATAAAAAGCCTTAAACTTATACAAGTTTTCTAGCTTCCAGGATAGGCTTTTGGAGTGATTATGTATCAGTGTTCTGTATGTTCTTGCTGTACTTATCACCTTTCTAACCCAGACTCTCTTCCATCAGTCTCCTCTCACCATTTTATATACCTTCTCTCTCTTTTAGCTGTAAACCTTCTGCTTTATTTCTACCACATTTACCCCATTCCCACCTGAATAACTGTGGTAATTCTCCCTCTGGCCACTAGGTGGCATACTTACTACTATCTGGTTTACTCCCTTTTGTCTTCTTTCCTAACTCCCCCAAATCGTTCTTTTTCTTTTATGACTACCCTCTATACTTTCTCTTACATTCTGGTCCTGCCCATCACCCCTCTGTTTAACTCCTTTAACCCATATCTGTACATCACCATAGCTTTACCTTAATTATTCTTCACTATACATACACTTAGGCTACTTTTTACAAGGTTACACTACATATACACACAGACCTAGTTCAAACCTACCTGCTTCCACACTTCACTGATTGTTTCTTGTCTGTACCACACAAAAGTAATTTTTGGCTACCTGTCTGTCGCCCTCCAGGCTCACTCCGCCCTCCCTGCCCCCAAATCCCACCCGCCCCTAGCACCTCTACATTTATCCCCCACAAAGACACACCCTCTTACTTCACAACCAATCACACTGTAGACCCACCCTCTTACTTCACAACCAATCACAGTCTAAACCCATCCAACCCACCTCTACTATCTTCAAATTGTTTCCTTCTAAGACACACCCCTCATTTATCTCAATCAATCATATTATACACTTCATCCACACCTCCTTCTATATAGCTGTTTCCTTTCCCACTCCCTGACCAAACTTTCCCTTATTAAATTACTAACATCCCTGCACAGGCCTTCTTAACATGCCTAATTATACTCAACATCTCCTTTTAATTACTTTACTAACTACTCTAACCTCTACCTATCTTTTAACCTTCTATGAACTACCCCTATCCCTTACACTTATAATCCCAAACAAACATACCCAAACATCTCCACCAACCTTATCTATAAACTATCTCAATACCATCCACACAACCTCCTTTCTTCAACCTAAGTACCACCGCCTTTCTCACATAAAATAGCTTATCTACCACCTTAAAAAATGTCCTTACTACTACTGAAAACACCCTCAACTCTTTAACCCTATAATATCTTGCTCTATAATAGATGGAGATATTCACCCAAACCCTGGTCCAAACCCCTCCCCAATTCCCTCTAAATGCCATCCACTTATTAGAAATAGTACACCATCTACTAAACCTCCCAAATCACTATCTATTGCCCAACTAAACATACGAAGCATTTGTAATAAAATAGCACAAATTCATGCCCTACTAGAAGTTCAACAATTTGATATTCTCTGTCTAACAGAAACATGGCTTAAACCTATAATTAATGACAAAGAGGTTATTCCTCCAGGCTACAACATCCTAAGACAGGACCGCTTAAACAAAAAAGGTGGTGGGGTTGTCTCTATAGAACAGGACTGCAGATTAGTAGAACAAATCATAACCTCTCATTTGACACTGCTATGGAAATAATTATTACAAAACTGCAACTCAACCCACAAAAACATTAAATATTGTCTGTACCTATCTTCCCCCAGGAAAGAATACAACCATATTAGAAGACCTTCTAAACTGGCTCTCACTAAATCACCCTCAAGAGACTATACTCTTAGGGGATTTTAACATTGACTGGAACTTATGTAAACAGACTAATACATCCACCCTTATTAACCTACATGGTTTCTCCCAAATAATCAACCTCCCAACTAGAATAAACAAACTTAACAACAAAGAAAGTATACTTGACTGGATATTAACAAATAGTCCTCAGCAAAAATATACAACAGGAACTCTCCCAGATGACCTCAGTGATCACTCCCTCACTTATATTATTAGGCAAAAAAACAGCACTACTGTCCCTATCCAAGTCAGATCATTCCGTAGTAAGAATATTTTGACCTCAACCAGTTTCAAAATGAACTCATGCAAGTTAACTGGTCACCTCTTAAATCTCTCCCAATAGATGAAGCAGTTAGTCACTTTAATAATACTTTTCTCACTATCCTGGAACACCATGCCCCAATGCGCACTATGCGTGTCAAACCTAAAACAGCCCAATGGCTCTCAAACAACACTAAGAAACTTATCTTAAATAGGAACAAGGCCTGGGCTAAATGGCGAACTACAAAAAGCCTAAATGATAATGTCACTTTTAGACAACAGAGAAATATGACAAAGAAAGCCATCATACAAGATAAAAAGGATTTCTATACTCAGCTTCAGCAATCTTCACCACACCAACCACATAAATGTTGGTCCTCTATCAATAAACTATTATCCCCTGGTAAAGTTGCCACACCAAACCCTTCTGGCTCTGACCCCGACTCCCCCTTACAAACAGCCAATGCCTTCAACACTTTCTTCACTTCAGCCATACTAAACCTAGCTAATCAACAAAACCCAGACACCTCCAAACTATTTACACCTAGCTCTATTCCCCCCCATTTCACCTTCAACCCATACCTACCTCTTAAATACTGTCCTTACTTTATAAACTAAAACCTACAACCCCTCTGCTGACCAATTACCAGCTGAATACCTCCAACTAGCTGCAAAAGCCTTAGCATACCCCATCTCTATACTTATTAATAGGACAATAAAAGAAAGTTCAATTCCATCAATCTGGAGAATCTCTTATATTATCCCTCTTTAAAGGAGGTGACTCTACTGAGTATTCTAACTACCAATAGTACTACTATCTCCACTTGCAAAAATTATGGAGAAGTGTATCCACAAACAGTTACTAAATCACCTACTAGACCACAAACTCCTGGCTAATTGCCAACATGGGTTTCGACCATACCATAGTACTAGTACAGCCTTACTATCCTTCATTGACTCAATTAATAAAACCGTAAATAATACTCCTTCTTCAGCATTCTTCGAGACCTGTCCAAAGCCTTCGACATGGTAAATCACCAGCTTCTTCTCCATCGTTTAAAATCTTTCTCTAGATAATCTTGCCTTATGCTGGTTCACATCTTACCTAGACAACCGCAAACAAGCAGTTCTATGGGACAACCAACTCTCTGATCTTCTCCCCACCACTATAGGAGTCCCTCAGGGCTCTATTTTAGGTCCACTCTTGTTTTCCATGTTCATTAATGAACTTCATCTAGCTACTCCACAAACAACTTGTATTCAATATGCAGATGATACTACCATCATTTGTGCAGCCTCAACACAATCAGAACTTCACTCTCTCACACAAAAAACCTTCTCCACTATAGAACAATGGTTCTCTAATCATTGCCTTCTCCTTAACCCCAAGAAAACCAAACTCTTGCTTTTTTCACCCACCCACTTGTCTACCTCTATCCATTTCACACTAATATCTGATAATGGAACCATTATCTCTCCTGACCAAACAACAAAACTCTTGGGTATCACTATTGATAATCAATTAAAATTTGACAATCATATTAATCTTACAATAAAATCGACCAACAGAAAACTAGGCTCTCTCTATAGAATCAAATATTTTCTTACTCCTGAAGCCAAAACTACCATAGCCAGAACTCACTTAATCTCAACTCTTTATATGCTTCCTCCATATACACAAATCTCTCTAAACATAATCTTAGCAAACTTACTTCATCATATAATAATATTGCCAGATTTGCAACTGCCTCCATATAGAACTCATCATTGTTTAAATTTCAAAAGCTTGGGTGGCTGGAACTACCACACCTCATACAATACTATCAACTCACTATTGCCCATAATGCCCTACATCACCCTGAAAACACCCCAATACTCTCCTCCCTCATAACACCCTATAACAATCAGAGGCATCTACGCTCCACCAACAAAATACTAGTCCAAACATCCCGATCCAAAAACTCAGCAGGTGACTCCACATTTTCCAACTCAGTTGGCAAAATATGGAACAAGTTACCACAGGAACTCACATCCCTAACATCACTCTCCCAATTTCAAACTAAACTAAAATCCTTCCTAAATATCCATTGGCTATGCTCTTGTCATAACCCAGGTTAGCTCTATTTTTTTCCATCATTATCTGACTCCTTAACATCCATTCTTTTTCTTCTCTTCTACTTACTCTAATTATTAATTATTCTTTATCCTTTCTCTCTCTTTACCATCCTAGGTTTTTCATTTTACTCAAAATGTAATTCAACTTGTTTCAAAGTTATTGCATATGTTTTTTTTTTTCCCTCTATTTTTGTATATTGATGTATATCTTGAAATTGTTTAGTAGTATGTAGTGGAGCTTTTCTCCCCGGGCCTCCACTGAAAATGGACATATATCCAGTTGGACTAGCCCGGTAAACAAATGTAAAATAAAATAAATACTTAACTGTTTTCTGACTACATGGTGAGTTTTCACTGTATATTGTGATCTGAAAGCTCTGTTTATTCACATATTATGTCTGTGATGGCCTGCACTTTAGAGGCTCACAGATAGTTAGTAGGCTGTCTGTCCAAGGGCATTTAGAAGCATAGCTACAGTGTGTTGGCTTTCTCTACACCATTGATGAAGTAACTGAGCCTCTGTCAAGCATAGCCAATGAAGTGATTTCAGGCAGAGTTGCTGGAAGCTGTTAAGGACTGGGGTGGCGGAGGGTGATAGGGGCAATTAGTGATCTAAAGAGGGCATGTTAACGTGAAACATCAACACCATTCAATCTCCCCAACCGGTCTTGCAGATATAAAACTGGAAGGGCTCCCCCACCCCATGGCTGTATGGTTCTGGGACACATTATCCCATGGGTGTATATTCTGTTACCCATTCACACATCAAGGTTTCTCATGAAGTGTGTCAGTGAGGGGCTAGCCTAATGTAGTTAGGAATTTAATTAACAGTCTCTCATTTCATTTATGTTTTTATTTCAAGAGTAAGTGAAGCTCAGTGGGTTTGGGCGCCTCAGCCCTTTGCTTAACTTAGATTACACATAGAAATCATCTAAGTAGGAAATAGGCAGAAGCAACGTAAATGTCAATAGTGTAATGGTTACAGCATTTGCATAGTATCTATACATTTCTGGCTCAAATCCTAATAAAGTCAGAGATGTTTTTCGTGTTAAAAAGTATACCTTAACCACAGCTTGCATATCTAGGTAGTATTCTTCAGTATAATAAACATTTAAAACACCCATGTGTGCTGGAGGGTAAAGTCAACAGAAAATGTAATGTTATGTAAGCACATAGTGAGATGTTACTTCACTGAAATGTATATATCCTGAGTAGTTAGCAGATGTGGCCGTGTATGCGCGCACAGGTTATAAGTTTTAAAGTTTGTTTAACTGATGCTTTAATGTCGCACAAACACTTTTAAACATGCTTACAACCATTTAAACGAGCCTTATTCTGGAGTAAAACACAATTTTAAAGCATCACAGGTTTTGAACCCTGGACCACGCACACAATAGTCATGGGACTTACCACTAAGTCATCTGAGCTGTATACATGTTGCATGGTCTTTAGACTACACCTTATACTATAGGCATTCCACAGTAATGACCACAAATGGGACAGTCACTTTGTATACATATGTACAGTACATTGTAATGTACTGTAGTTTGTGAATCAACATATACAAGTCTACATATGTATATAATAATGGACTATTGAATCCCCAAATTATGTAGATATTCTACTAAAGGGCCTTACAGAAACAGATGCCTGGTGCCAGAGCCATGGGCTCAAGCTTAATGCCAAGAAATGTATAGTTATCCCCTTTGGAAAAAAACATGTACCCATGAACTACATCGAAAGTGTGATGAGAGACTTAGGGACACAAGTGGACAGTGGTCTCGCTTTCGATAACCACATCGCCACAACAGTCAGGAAATCCTTCTATGTGGCACACCTCATCACTAAGGGCTTTTCATCCAGAAAAAAAGAGGTCATTGTCCCACTGTACTCATCCCTCATTAGACCCATTATAAAGTATAATGCCCTATTTGGTATGTACCTCACAAGACATCTGCAACAGCTGGAAAGGCCACAGAAATACCTCACTAAAAGAATCACAAGCCTAAAGCAGATGCCATATGCTGACCATCTAAAAGAACTCCAGCTATACTCTGTGGCATATCGTCTACTCAGAGGCGATCTCTGCTTAACATACAAGGCCATGTCAAACCCTGAGCTGTTGGACATGCTCCACTTAAAGAAATCCCAATCCCTCAGAGTCACACACTCCAGGGATCTAGACCTTATCATCACAATGAACAAAACATGCTGGAGGGATAGGTTCCTGACCCAGAGACTCCCCATACTTTGGAACAGACTGCCCATACATGTCAAGCAGAGCACCTCATTGGCCCTCTTCAAAAGGAACCTTGATGATTGGATAGGAGATAGGAAATTCATGTCAGTCGCCCTGCTAGACAGGGGCCCAGAGAAGTAAATATCGTGGGAAGAAATTTCCAGGGAATTGTTATGGCTAGGCTTGCATAGGCCTTAGGGCTGATACCCTAGTACCAACCTATGAACCTGTGTATTATACATATGTACATCCACTGACTGTCACATTTGTTTTCAGTAGTGAGGAATGCCTGTAGTAAA
>NC_056746.1:735122787-735141559 GCF_019279795.1 Protopterus annectens | reverse complement strand
TTTTTTACTCTACCCCTGGTAATAACAACACTATAATAGAAGATATTCTTAGCTGTGTGTTCTCAACTTACCCACAAGAAACAATAACATTAGGTGACTTTAACACTGAGTGGAAAACCTTCACCACTAATAACCCTTCCTCACATATTAATCTTCATGTCTTTATTCAAACTATCACCTCGACTACCAGAATCAACAAACCAACCAAAAAAGAGAGCACCTTAGTCTGGATACTTATTAATAAACACCCACATACTTACAATGTAAGAACCTTACCAGATGATCTAAGTGATCATACTCTAACTTACATTATAAGATAAAAGAATAACATTTCTAATACCCCTACTTATAGGATTTCACGAACCAAGAAACACTTTAACCCTGTACTATTCCAAAATGAACTCAATGCATGTGACTGGAAACCTCTAAAAATACTCCCACTAGATGAGGCTGTTAAATATTTTAACTCTAAATTTCTAGCAATTCTAGAAGTGCATGCACCTAAACGATCTATTAGAATGAAATCCAAACCAGCCCCCTGGCTTTCAAACGAAACTAGACAAAACATTCTACTTAGAAACAAAGCTTGGGCTAAGTGGAGAGCTAACAGAACCTCCCCTGAACAACAAACCTTTAGACAGCTAAGAAACATAACAAAAAAAGCTATACTCACTGACAAAAAGAACTACTATTGTAAACTACAGCAAACACACCAAAAGAATCCACAGAAATTTTGGACTAGCCTAAATAGACTCCTTCACCCTGGCCACTCTAGCACACCATCCCCTCAAGATGCTGATCATAATGCCCCACATCAAACAGCCAACAACTTTAACACCTACTTCATAGAGACCATACAATCTCTAGCTAGTCAGCTTTCCACTGATAACACAAGGCTCCCAACCTCTTTACCTGGATCTTTACCAACATTCCAATTTCAACCTATCTCAACCACTCTCATCTACAAAATCTTACTAAAACATAAGCCTTGTACTCCTTCAGCCGACCAATTACCTTCTGAATATTTGCAAAAAGCAGCCAAAGTTATTGCCTTTCCCATATCCATCCTAATTAACAGAACCATCAATGAGGGAATCATCCCAGACATCTGGAAAATCTCCCACATCATCCCCCTACATAAAGGTGGTAAAACTAATGGTTACTCTAACTACAGACCAATAGCTCTACTATCAACTTTAGCAAAAGTCATGGAAAAATGCATTCACCACCAGCTATTAGACCACTTAACTAAACACAACATACTGGCTAAGTGCCAGCATGGCTTTAGGCCATTTCATAGTACCACCACCACTCTCCTATCTTTCACCGACTCCATTAATAAGAATGGTAATAACAACATCCTCTCTTCTGCTTTCTTCATTGACCTTTCAAAGGCTTTTGATATGGTAAATCACCCCCTGCTTATAAATACTCTTGAATCTCTTTCTCTGGATACCCTAGCTATACGATGGTTTAAGTCTTACCTCAATAATAGGCAACAGGCAGTTCTCTGGGAAAATAAACTACCATCCCACCTGCCAGTCACCCTTGGAGTCTCTCAGGGCTCCATTTTAGGACCTCTTCTTTTTTATTTATTCATCAGTGACCTTTATGTAGCAATCCCTGAAGCCACCTGTATTCAATATGCTGATGATTCCACGCTTATATGTTCTGCCAACTCCATTTCTGAACTACACTCACTAACTCAAATAGTATTCAACTCAGTAGAAGTTTGGTTCTTGAAATGCTGCCTCCTTTTGAAAGCCAAAAAATCAAGCTCCTACTCTTTACACCTACCAGTAGGTCCTCTCCTATAGACTTCTCTGTCAAATCCAACAATGGAACCCTTATCTTAGCCAATCCTACCACCAAATTATTAGGAGTCACAATCAACAACAACCTTAACTTCGATAGCCATATAAATAACACCATACAAACAGTAAACAGAAAAATGGGCTCCTTATATAGAATCAAACCCTTCTTAACTCCAACAACTAGAACCACTATTGCCCACTCTCATTTAATCTCAACTCTTCTTTACGCCTCACCTATTTACACTAATCTAAAAAAATTATCTTCTCAAACTAGCAAGCTCCTACAACAATATTGCCAGATTTGCCACTGGCAATGCATTTCAAACTCACCACTGCCTGAATCTAAAGCAGCTAGACTGGCTTGAACTTCCTAACATTCTGATTTTTTTCCCAACTCACCATTGCCCATAAAATCTTTTACCAACCAAATAATACTCCTTTACTTGCTAACCTCATTACCCCTTATAATAATCTTAATTACCTATACTCTTCTAGCAAATTACTAGCTAGCATAAGTAAGTCCAATAACTTGGCAGGTGACACCCTTTTCTCCAATACTGCTGGAAATAATTGGAACCTTCTACCTACAGATTTAACTCTACTACCTTCACTGTCACTCTTTAAGCAAAAACTCAAAAGACACCTAAAATCTCACTGGTTATGTCGCTGCAGTAACCCTGACTAATCTTCAACCATTCCCTACTTCTATCTTCACACTGCCTCTGGATACACAGTCGTACTCTGCGTACCCCTCGGTATGCAGAAACTGGTACTAGTAAGATTAATATAACTTCCAGTATTTATGTAAACTATCAATGAACTTTAATGTATCTCTTATATCTTACAGTAAGAAGACTTATATAATCCTTTATACTTATCCTTCTTAGTATTGTACGTCTTCTAATCTCCTTTTTTGTATTTAATTTCTTCCTACTTTATTTGTTATACATCTGTATATTATATTTTGTGCTAGGTTGCAGCTTTTCTCCCCGAGCCTCTACTGAAAATGGAAATATATCCAGTTAGACTAGCCCGGTCAACAAATGTAAAATAAAAATGTAAAATAAATAAAAATAAATAATACACATGTGTTATGTCTTTTAACATGCTGCACACCATGGTAGTCATCTGTGGTGAGTCGAATCTGCAAATTATTACATATTTAGGAATAGAAAAGAATAGCCAGTCAAGAATGACTACTGTTAGGTATGTTATTTTCCTGTGCTACTGTCGAGCAGTGACACAGATGTGGTCCCTGGGTGTATGTCCATACCCATCATTCCCCCACCCAAACTCCACAATCCCCAGGGTACATTATCTTAGCCATCATTCCCGACCCCAAACTCCACATACATAATAACCATCCCTTCTCTGTTGAACTGATTAAGATTTAAATGTTATAAAACAAGAGATGCCTCTGTTTTGTGTACACGTCAATTCCTTTGGAACCCTTCTGTGTCACAATGGGTGTTCAGACATGTTTATATATATGGCTATAGCTGTGTCTGTGTATATGCATATATATATATATATATATATATATGTGTGTGTGTGTGTGTGTGTGTGTCTGTGTGTGTACACATCCCGTAAGTGCATATATGTATTCAGTATTTAGTTATAACAGTTGTACATATGTAGACTTGTCTATGTTGTTTCACAGAGTACAGTACATTCAAGGGTACTGTACATATGTACACAAAGTGACTGTCCCATTTGTTTTCCATACTGTGGAATACCTGTAGTAAAATGTGTATTATAAAAACCATGCGACATGTATATAACCCAGCTGGGTCACTGGTCAGTTCAGTGACCTTGGTGTGCATGGTCCAGGGTTCAAGACCTGCAAGGGTTGTTGATAATGTCATTTAGGACTGAATAAGACACTTTTTGGCAGTTGTAAGTGGGTGTAAACATGTTCTTGTGACAGTAAGCAACGGGTACACACAGGTAAAAGACATGTGCAACTCACAGTACACTTGAAATGCCCTTCTTTGGCAATCTTGCTGATGTCACCCACCTAGACATACACCTCTGGAACTGCTGTAACCCAGTAATCTCTGTAGCGTGTCCTGTACCTGCATAATAATGTAGTGTGATAAATTAGTTTGGTAGGTGTTCTAATCCCAGACTTGCCAACTGTGTGTCTGTATGTCTGTCTGCCTGAGAAGGGAGCAATGCTTTTTAGAGTATGCACACTCCTTACAATTCACATACTCAACTTTGGCAAGGGTGCTGATGTCACCCACCTAGAAATACACCTCTGGGACTGCCATAGCCCAGTAATTTCTGTAGTGTGTCGGGTAACTGCATAATGCTGTAGTGTGATAAAATAGCGTAGTAGGTGTTCTAATCCCAGACTTGCCAACTGTGTGTGTGTGTGTGTGTGTGTGTGTGTGTGTGTGTGTGTGTGTGTGGATGAGAAAGATACAATGCTTT
Organism: Protopterus annectens; assembly: GCF_019279795.1. Classification (NCBI taxonomy): domain Eukaryota; kingdom Metazoa; phylum Chordata; order Ceratodontiformes; family Protopteridae; genus Protopterus; species Protopterus annectens. The sequence goes on along the minus strand of NC_056746.1, from coordinate 735,137,309 downwards.
TCAGGGTATGCACACTCCCTACAATTCATATATTCAACTTTGGCAAGGGTGCTGATGTCACCCACCAAGAAATACACCTCTGGGACTGCTGTAATCCAGTAAGTTCTGTGGCGTGTTGGGTAACTGTAATGCTGAAGTGTGATAAACTAATTTGGTAGTTGTTCTAATCCCAGACTTGCCAACTGTGTGTGTCTGTCTGCCTGAGAAGGGAGCAATGCTTTTTAGAGTATGCACACTCCTTACAATTCACATACTCAACTTTGGCAAGGGTGATGATGTCACCCACCAAGAAATACACTTCTGGGACCACTGTAACCCAGTAATCTCTGTTGCATGTCAGGTAACTGCATACTGCTGGAGTGTGATTAAGAATTGTGGTAGGGTTCCAGGAATACATTTTTTGTTGCACTGAAGAAGGCTATGACCTTTTAGCCAAAACCGGTTTGCTTTATTGTATTTATGGGATTTGCTACATTAAATTACTAAAATATTTTTACCTTTCCCATATGCTGGATATTTTTTGGATTTAATACTACAAGGGTTCCATCCACAACCATGGCAATTATGTGTTTTATATGTGTTTCAATGTCTGTGTAGGGAGCAATGCATTATAGCCTACTCACTCACAGGACATTTACAATGCCCTATGTTGGTGATCCTGCTGATGTCATTCCTTGTCAAATACACATCTGGGAACGAGTTCCCTAGTAATCCTCGCGGTGTGTCCTATAACATCTCCATGCAGTAGTATGATATAGATCTTGGTCATGGGTTCTATACCCACACATGTCAGTTGTGGATGTGTTGTGTCTGTCTCACTGTCTGTTTTGTGAGCAATGCATTTTGGGCTACTCACTTGCAGGAAATTCTAATTGCCCTACTTTGGTAACCCTGCTGATGTCATTCCTTGTGAAATAAACCTTTGAGGATGGAGTAGCCCAGTAATCTCCTTAGCATGTGCTATAACTGTGTAATGCTGTAGTGTGATAAATTAGTTAGGTAGGAGTTCTATTCCAAGACGTGGCAGGTGTGTGTTGGACAGTCAGAGCCTGTGTGGAGGTGGCTGTGAGTGTCTAACCACTGGACATGTTGAGGAGCGTTGTTTGTAGTTTTCCTATATGGTGGCCATATTATATGTCAAAATGTCCACCTCACGAGGATTACAGATTTCAGTCAGCCAAGAGACTATGTTGGCAAGCCATACCCCTATATCTGGCAAAAGGCCTGGTGAACAAAGTAAGCACCCCTACTAGTACCCAGAATACGGTCTGAACCCATGTGTCATACACAAACACACTTGCCTAGAAAATCCCGCTGTGTTGCTATTACCCTGCACATTGTTGACAGATAGTAGGCATGGTGTGAATGCAGTTGGCTGCAGAGGACATGGCACCCTGTCCACCAATACAATAGGCACATAATTGCAGACAATGCGCCTTCACTATGTTCCCCACTGGATGCCTGCAACATATGTGGTGCCATCAAATGTGATCCACAAAGGACATACAATGCCTTACACACATGCCCTGTATAGACAGATGCCACTGACACCAGGGAAAACCTGTATCATGCTATCAATGCAGGTGCAGGGTCAACCTGCTGTCTATTAGCAGGTCCTGCCACACCAGACCAGGATTGGCACATCTGATGATAACAGTCTGTGTACACATGTGCCAGGCAAACCAGGTACACTTAAACATGTTACTGTACATTAATGTGAGATGTGCACATCCCAGGCAATGTCCATGTTAATGACTATCAAACACAGACATGGCATGCATTACAAAGCAATGGCCACACACAATGGTTACCAGGATGACAGGACAGTTAATACAATACCCATCTGTGTGGGATATTGCAGACACTGCACCCCTGAACCACACTGCAGACCTCTGTCAGGTGGCCTGATGCCAAGGATTACCCCTCACCCAGCCTTGTACAGCCATCTTGCACAGCCAACCACTACACACCCATGAAGCAATGCACACATGCATGTCAGTACTGGCACCTTGTGTCTGCGTGTGGGGTATGATGTTCCCAACCACAGTCACACCAAGTATAACTACCAATGGCATACTGACTGATGTCAGACACATTCACATGCCCTAGCCCATATAACCTCATGATAACCCCTGTGGTGCATGTAATACCTGTGCATTACTGTAGTGTGGCAAACTAAGTAATTAGGAAGTGTATTTGTGAGCCTGCCAAAGTGTGGCAATGTGTCTGAGTCCCTTAGAGAGTGTGGATGTGTTGACAATGGCATATGTTCATGTGGACAGCCATGTGTGCTACACCTAATGTATGTCTACTGTATCACTGTTACAGATGTTGCTCACCAGCACACATATGTGGCACATGGAGTAACTGCATGCACTTGTAATAGTAATGGCTAGTCAGTCAGGGGTTTGAATCCCTGTATTGGTTGGTCTGTGACAGACAATGCTTAGGTTTTAGTCTCCCAGCCCTTCTCTGATGTACTTTACCTCTATCCTTCCCTCACACACACTCTCTGGTGGATGTGGAAATGTACACCTGCTCAGCAGCAGCTTGTGTTTTGTGAGAGATGGTCATGATCAGATGATGACCTCTGCACCTATTGCAGTCCTCCTCTAGTTGATTGCATGTGGAACAGCTGTGGTGACATTCCCATAGCCAGTTGCATGGAAACACAGTACAATATCTAGGAACATCATGTTGGTGTTTGCCCATGACAGTCACTGTGAGTGGAACCTGGATCTGGTGTTTGGTAAACAACATCACAGATAAAATCTGGATATTCTTCAAATGACATACACAGTGGAAAATAGCCTAAAGACAGGAGGGTGATGTGGTAGACATGACTACAGCATGTAAGTGTAGCTATGCTTCATTCAGACTGCTGACAATTTAACAAGTCGTGTGTTGTAATGGCTAGTCTTCATGTTTTAATAACTGACAAGGCAGTGCTCTATTTGTGAGGAAACCCTAATCTGTAAGGTCATCTGTGGACTGGTCAGTGTGTGGATCCATCTGTTTCTTGTGTTACTCACAGAACACACATCTGTGAACTGCAGAAGCAGAGTGTAAGGATTGCAGTCAGTACATGGTGACAGTGATGAGAGTTACTGCCATCGCATCCCTGATTGGACATACGCCACATGAAACAGTGGTATTACAGTCACTGTCTGAGGTTATCACAGTGACATGCCAATAGTGGGCCACTGTTCATAGCTGCAGTCACAAGTCATCTACGCTTTGGACAGATGTCATGCAGTATATATGCATGTGTTGTGCTCCCTCTGCAAATGTATGACATTTGTTGTCTTGGGTTGATGGTAATATTTATGCATGCTGTTATAAGTAATCCTGAATGCTGTTGACTATTACTAAGCCTTATCTGTGTTAAAACTGCAACACCATAGGCTGTATGGGATTGGAGGTCCCGGTGGAACCACCTGTCCCACTTCAGCTGTCCATGGCACCGGGCACCAGCATGTCTGGGGCCCATCCTAGGACCTTCACCTCTGTTGGCTCTGCACCACCTTCTGTTGGAACCACCACTGAGGCTGGGGCCTGCCCCCCCTGGGAGCAGGTCCAGACAGGAACTTGTCAGCCATTGTACAGTCCAGGCCGTGGTGCATAGGGGGCTCAATAAGGGGTTTCGAGACCAGCTACACCAGCTGAAGAGCAGAGTGTCACATTTAGAGGGTGAGCCTGCCTCTCCTAGACAGCCCCCAGCACAGCCACCTTTGCAGCTGTGACGGTGCAGTGGTGGCTGCCCATGGGTGGGGACCTCCGTTCCACTGTTTCCATTTGGGGGCTCATGGGCTTGTGACTGCTTAACACCCCTCCCCATCCAATGTGTATACTCCCACATGTGTCATATACCGCCCCTGTATGCTGTCTTGTCTGTCATCCTACCCAACCTATCCTCCATGAGCATACCTACTCTCCTTCCCCAACATCCCACTCTCACCTTACGAAAACAGAAACAAAAGGCCAATCTGTTCCCAGAACAACTTTCTCCCCATACGTAGCTGTCTATTTCACACAGGTGTCCACTGGACACATGTAACCTTTGTAACTTGCATCACAGCATACTACTGTTGTCCTCACCCCTCTCTCAGGCACACAATCCTGGTATGCACATGACTCCTAAAGGTTCCAGGTACACATGATGCAGATGACCCCATTGTACACACGACACTACCGGTCCCTCTATGGTTACCCCATTTAACTTTTTAATGATGATGATGTTGCACACAGTACCTTGCAAGAGTACTATTCTCACATAATGAGTGGACAGGGCCTGTTTTGTTACTTCAAATGAAATGTTCAAAGTAATGTATTTAATGTTAACGTGTATTAATGAAACATGTCTGTCTGAGGGAGTCTTGATATTACATAGGACAACACCACTGCATAATACAAGAGTTGCTGGTGTTTCCCTTTTCATTCTTTTTACTGCTTTGTTGTCACATGGCAAGTTCTTGATATATCTATATATATCTATATATATGTGTATATATATATATATATATATATATATATATATATATATATATATATATATATATATATATATATATATATATATAGACATAAACACACACACATACATCTACATAATGGAATACATTTCCTATACTGTTGATTGACTGTGCTGGATGCTATGTTTGTGATTACATCCGATGTCTGTATATCTGCCATGGCTTAGTGGTAAATCACATTGGTTGCAGTGTGCAGGGTCATGGTTTCGAGCCTTGCAGAGGCTGTTTTTTTGTTGCTGGGCAGAGCAAGGGCCATTGGATACGGAGTGATTAAGGCACTTTTATGCAATTGTGAGCGGGTGTGCACAAGTTTGTGTGATGGTAAGCAGTGGTTACTTTTGGTTACAGTTCCTTATACTCAGTTACCTTCTTGATTGCTTAACCTGTATAGGCAGTGCTTACCCCCATGCAAACAGGCTGAAACCCACTCACTAGTGCTTAAAAGTGCTTACTCACGCTTACCCCCATGCCAATTTCTTTAAAAGAAAAGAAAAAAGGGGTGATAGGAAAGTGGTGAAAAAGGGGCACAATGAGGGAAAGACAGTAGGAAAGGTAGCTAGGGATGTGCAGGAAGGGTGTAGGGAAGATCCATAGCTGTCTATTTCTTCTACAGCAATGGCTGTGCATATGCAATAAATTCAGCAGTACAGTTGAACACTCACAACCCTGAGAGAGGGGTGAGGACAATAATAGTATGTTGTGATGCCAGTTAGAAATGTTTACATGTGTGAAATGGACATGTGTGTGAAATGGACAGCTATGTATGGGGCATGCTTTTTCTGCGGGAACAGATTGCCCTTATTTTCTTTTACTTTTAGGTGAGAGTGGGATGTTGGGGAAGGAGAGTAGGTATGATCAGGGAAGATAGGTTGGGTAGGATGACAGACAAGATAAACAAGACATGTACAGGAGTGGTATATGACACATGTTGGGGGGAAACACCTTGGATGGGGAGGGGTGTTTGGAAGTTGCAAGCCCATGAGCCCACAAATAGAGACAGGGGGACTGAGGTCCCCACCCATGGGCAGTCACCATTGCACCATCACAGCCCAGAAGGTGGCTGTGCTGGGGGCTGTGTAGGAGGAGCAGGCTCACCCTCTAGTTGCACCACTCGGCCCTCAAGCTGGCATAGGCGGTCTCGAATCTCCCTGTCGAGCTCCTTACACACCACAGCCCGGACTGTACCACGGGTGACAGGTTCCTGTCTGTTCCCACTCCCAGGGGGGGCTGAGCCCCATCCCCTGCAGTGGTTCCACCTGAAAGTGGTGCAGGGCCAATGGACAAGGAGGTCCCAGGCTGGGCCCCAGATGTGCTGGTGCCCAGTGCCATGGCCAGCTGAGGTGGGACCGGTGGGTCCGCTGGGACCGGCCTTCCCATACAAGCTATGTTATAGCATGTTAAAGGCAGATATGGGTTAGTAATAGTGAACAGCATTCATGATTAGTTATAACAGCATGCATAGGTATTCCCATTACCCAGGGCACCAGATATAAAATAGTTGCAGAACAGGCAGAACACATGCATATATGGGTAAACAGTGGCCATTACAACAACATGCAGGTTTCATTGATGGCAACAGGACACCAATCTGGGGGTATTTTAACATGGGACATCCATAGAAACAGATGTGAATATTTATAAACCAATAGGACATATGTCCCAACAAAGGTTAGGAGTGTAGACATACCAAATGAGTTGTGTAAATCAGTTATTTTTGCACATATGGTAGGGGTGAGGGAGAGAGCGAGTTCAGTTAACAACTAACAAATCCTTGTAGTTTATACAACATTCATAGTCACTGCAGTGGTCTGTCCCTTACATGTATTATTACACTACCCATTGGCATTATATTGTACAATGGTGTGTTTGTAGATTAGTATGTTCAGGACCTGTGTTTTACGTACATGCTTGACAAGATGCAGGTGTAATGCAACATGTTTGGAGACTGCTGACTGCTGTCATACACTTTGGGTGAGGTACTGGGATGACAGGTATGTTTGCATGTACATTCTGTGACTATGTACAAGTCTGACTTTCAGTTATATGTCATTTACAGCTGCATACATTTCATGGATCATCACACTAATTTGTCAGGGGAACAGGGCAAAAGGCAGGTGATGTGGGCCATTTATCAGGACATACTGGGCAGATTGGAACAGTTGAGGGGTATGAATATGCATACCACTTTCTATTTGAGCATTCTAGCATAATTTGTACAGTTGTTAAGTGTATATATGCATACAGCTTTCTCTCTGAACAATATGCATACAGCTTTCTCCCTCAACATTCTAACAAACTATGTGCAGTTGTGTGGAATGATTATGCATACAACTCACTGGCGCTCCTGGGATCCAAAGCCCTACTGTGTGTGACAAAAGCATTACAGTTAAGATCACTGTACATTATGCTATCAGGCAATTGTTGTGAGGCTTTGCAATGTATTTAATCTAATATGACTGACCTGTTTGCACTTCCAAAATTGTTATATAGCACTTCATACACATTTTATCTGCATACCACAGTGTGGATATCACTGCTTACTACAACAGTACTATTTAATAACTGCAACAGTACAACAACATATAACTGCAGAGTAAACAGAAGCAATACAGTGGTTACACCTTTATTCACAGCATATTACACAAATCTGTATACTGGTACAACACTTTCTGAGTCTCTAACATTTATTTGTTATGACAGTACATGCAGGCTATTTACTAACCTGCCTCGCGACACATCCTTTGCAGCCTAGCATCATAGGCTTGCTGGTTCGCAGCACACTCATCTGCATATATTAGCCATACCTATCCATAGTATACACAAGCTAGGCAATTATTAACTACGTAGTGGAAGGAGTACTTACTCAGTTCTGGGGCATTCTGCATCTGCCTTGCTTCCTGGATTCACCTGCTCACCAGTCCGGGGGATAACTGTGGCACTAGTGAGGTCACGGGTGAGACTGTCCCAGGCCTCTATTTTGTACTGAGAGCCCTGCTACTGGCCCTGCAGTAGTCTGCTGTCATTGTGCTTTACCAGGAGTCATACCATGAATTTGGACTCCTGGATGCCCCAAAGCTGTACTCTAAAGTGAGTGCCTTCTCCCACACCAACCATTCTGCCTGCAGGTTCATAGGCTCATAGGTTGGTACTAGGCTATCGGCCCTAAGGCCTATGCAAGCCTAGCCATAAAAATTCCCTGGAAATTTTTTCCCACAATATTTACTTCTCTGGGCCCCTGTCTAACAGGGTGACTGACATGATCCCCGGGGTGAATTTCCTATATCCCATCCAATCATCAAGGTTCCTTTTGAAGAGGGCCAATGAGGTGCTCTGCTTGACATGTATGGGCAGTCTATTCCAGAGTATGGGGAGTCTCTGGGTCAGGAACCTATCCCTCCAGCATGTTTTGTTCATTGTGATAATAAGGTTTAGATCCCTGGAGCGTGTGGCTCTGAGGGATTGGGATTTCTTTAAGTGGAGCATGTCCAACAGCTCAGGATTTGACATGGCATTGTATGTTAAGCAGAGATCGCCTCTGAGTGGACGATATGCCACAGAGTATAGCTGGAGTTTTTTTAGACGGTCAGCATATGGCATCTGCTTTAGGCCTGTAATTCTTTTAGTGAAGTATTTCTGTGGTCTTTCCAGCTGTTTCAGATGTCTTGTGAGGTACATACCAAATGAGGCATTACACTCTATAATGGGTCTAATGAGGGATGAGTACAGTGGGACAATGACCTCCTTTTTTCTGGATGAAAAGCCCTTAGTGATGAGGTGTGCCACATAGAAGGATTTCCTGACTGTTGTGGTGATGTGGTTATCAAAAGTGAGACCACTGTCCACTTGTGCCCCTAAGTCTCTCATCACTCTTTCGATGTTTAGTGTCCTACCACCTATGTGGTAGTTCATGGATACATGTTTTTTTCCAAAGGGGATAACTACACATTTCTTGGCATTAAGCTTGAGCCCATGGCTCTGGCACCAGGCATCTGTTTCTGTAAGGCCCTTTTGTAGAATATCCACATCATTTAGGGATGCTACAACCAGTTATGAGCCGTATTCCCGCCTATTCAGTTTAAGTACGGCCGGATTCCTGCTCTTTTCCAAAATTGGCCAGTTTCAAAAAGGTTAAGCTATGTCTTATTCATTACAGGTTATATATGTGTCTGGTATCTGTCATTCATGTGTACATACACTGTATGGGGTCCTGGGGACTTCATAACTTTATTACAGTGACACTTCAACTCTATGTTTACTGCAGTACTCCAATTCACATATATATGGTCTGTGGCAGGTTATAGAACATTACACTGTACATAGATTTGGTTCACATGTTTGATTTGATTTCCCTATGGTGAGGATTAGTTTGCTGATACCTCCTTTATATGTATTGCTATCATGGCATAGTGGTTAACTACTGTGATGTAGAGGGTCCTGAGTTCTAGCCTTGCAGAGGCTGTTCATTTTGTTGCTGGCCAGAACACGAGCTGGTGGGTACAGAGTGATTAAGGCACTTTAAAGCAGTTGTGAGTGGGTGTGCGCAGGTTTGCATGGAGCTAAGCAATGCGAACCTCTGGTTACAGTTTATTACACTCAGTTAGCCTCTGCATTGCTTCACCAGAGTGATACTCACATACCAGTGGCCAAACAGGCTTACACACGCTTGCTCCCACACTTGCAAATGCACTGCATTTGGTGTTTGCATCTGACACTCACACCCCTAGGTGAGGACTACAATAATGCCTTGCGATGCCAATTACATCGACTTACATGCCTACATTGGGGTGTTGCGACCATGTGTTCTTAAATGTTGTGTAGTGGGTTATGCAACGACACATATGGTCATACCGTACTTAGCCATTTAAACTGGACTGTGCTGCGGTGGGACCCATACCGGGAATGGCTGCCCATTAGGAGTAATTATGCGTGTCGACTGTACAGAATTTGCGGCCTGTCCAGAGTTTGCTTCATACTATTGGTGTGTTCCTCTTACAGTCTGCACCTGTCTGGCAAATACCTGGGAAGTGACACCATTAAATACAGACAAGTAATTGGGTTTAGGACTCCACATCCTTCAGCCGAGTCACGCTAATGCGTACCTGTTATTCTATCAGCTTTCCTAAGGTTGTAAGTGGAATATGTACTTTCTGTCCCTATTTATTCCCTCAACAGTTTATGTTCTGTCCAGTGGTTTTGCTCTTAGGGGTTGAGAGATATGGGCATAAGCTCTGCCCATTTTGGAATATTACCTACATCCCCGGGGTGATCCTAATATAACTGCGCCAGCCAACAACTGCCTGCCTAGGCCCATAATTGCATACCCATAGTTTCTCCACCTGGCCCTCCTCTACAGCACTCATCCTTACTGTGGGTGCAGGTGGGGTCTAACCACACCAATAAACACTAACCACTCTCCACGTGTCAGGACCCATGTTGTACATTGTGTCGACCCATGGGTTATCAGGCTTGCACAACCTACGTCCGTGTACGTCTACAGCCTGGTTTGATGAATCATTACAAGGAATGACTCCGATGATCAGTAATTTTTAGGGTGTCCCACAAGGGACATTGATGTCTTTGTTTCAAGATTAGACCTGGTAGGTCTCTCCCACTTGTAGTATCCTGCTTGTGGTCTGGGAAGCAGTGGTGTGTTTACTTGTATTGTGTATTTGTATGTTTCACCTGTCTAGGTGGGGGTGGTTGATGCTACGTGTTACACATTTGTTGATTGGACCCTCACCCCCATTTGCACGGCCTGTGAACATATGTAATTTGTAACTGCTGTATCATATCCTAGCTATTTATTATTTACATGTGTATATTTACACACACACACACACACACACACATATATATATATATATATATATGTGTGTGTGTGTGTGTGTGTGTGTATCTACATTACTATATACAGATATATCTGTATATGAATGCATACATGTATATATTTATATATTGCTGTCTATGTATATCTAACAACATATGGGTGTATGAGTGTCTGCATATGTATATATCTATATGTGGGTATGTATATGTATTCTGTCTCTGTATGTATAAATTTGTACTATGGAGAAGGAGAGGTATATCTCCATGTCGCTATGGGTAGATATGCACACAAATTCCTCTACATATATACATCTACATCTGGTTATTCCATTCTCTGCTATGTAAATTAGACTTTGCTGTAGTGGGACTCGTAGCGGGTGTGGCTGCTCATTGGGTTCTGCCTCTGCCCAATGAACACTTTTGCTCACATAACTGGGGCTGTCCGTATAGGCCCACATCAGCCAACACTGCTGCCCACTCTCAACTTCACAGGACCCATGTCGTACATTGTCTCTACCCATGAGTCATCAGGCTTTCCCACCCTTGTATTCTGGGTATGTACACACCCCAGCCAGAATGGTCATCGTATTGTCTTCCTTTGGTTATATGTCTGTTCCAAGATTAGATTTCACCGGTACACTCTGCCCCCCCCCCCGGTTGTATCCTGCCTGTGGTCTGGGGAGCAGTAGACTATTTACATTGTTTGTGGGTTTGTGTGTCTGTTTCCTCTGTCCGGCTGGAGGGGGGGGTCATGCTACTTGTTATATGTCTCTTGCTTGGGCCCCTCACTTCCATTGGCATAGCCTGTGAACATGTCATTCTTGTGTGCTGTTTCCTATCATAGCTGTATATCTGTGCATATCTGCGCACACACACACACACACACACACACACACACACACATATATATATATATATATATATATATATATATATATATATATATATATATATATATATAGATATAGATATAGATATATGTCTGTAAGGCAATGTATACCCCCCGTGCAAATGCACTTAAACACGCTTACTGGTGCTTATATATGCTTGCTACTGCTTATTTATGCTTAAAACTGCTTACTAGTGCCTTATTCATTATGACACTGACACTTCACTCCAGTTCACTTTTAATTGTTAAAATACGAAAACAATAATAAAACAGCCACCAAGGACTAAACATAGGTCTTCACTATTTTAATAAAACACAGAACCAAATAACTAAGCGCTTTCACCAGGCATAAACCACTGGCCAGTGGTTTACGCCTGGTGAAAGTGTTTAGTTATTTGGTTCTGTGTTTTATTAAAATAGTGAAGACCTACGTTTAGTCCTTGGTGGCTGCTTTATTATTTTTTCTTATTTTAAGTGTTGAGTGATGGTTTATCCATTTGGATTTCTTTGTTTTTTTGTCACTTTTAATTGTTATTATGCAGGTTATACAGCAGACAGATGTCAAAATATGTTCATATACACATTACCAATGGAAAATGGTATGTGCTGCAGTGGGATTCGGAACGGGAATGTCTGTTCGTTAGGCGGATGCTTTAACCACTACACTATTGCTGTGCTGCTTCATTTGCATATATACCCATATACCCATGGATCCTAGTTCCCCAAACACCCACCCCAACACTTCACTGACACAGCAGTCATCCATTCTCCAGTTGGATACATGGTGTATCCACACCACTACACATTGGCCACTCCCTACTCCTGTAGACCAATCCCATGGGTTGACTCACTCCACGTATTCTCAGACATCCCAAAAGTTTAGTCCACACACATTGGTGAAATGAGTGACCAATAGGACACTGTTCACAATTTTTGGGTTGTCCCACCTGGGACACACATGTCTATTTCAAGATTAGACTCTATACTTCATTACGTCATTACTCCCGTTAACGTGACACTACAATAAATTAATAACTATGACTATGTGGTAACGCACACGTTACACATGAGAGCTAATAATGTACGAGTTCGGCGAAACTATATTACAAATAGGACCGGTTTAGTGATTGGCGTTGCCATAGCAGGCAGATCACAGGAATGATTCCATGTGTGAGAAAGTCCTCACATTTGATATTTTGAGAACAGCACTGATTTCGGACAATGTACACACTGCTGCATTTTTTGCAGATTCGTCCCTTCCCTCTTATGCACAACTTATTATTCTATCTACTGTCGAGGTTTGTAGGGGCACTTTCATATTATTTATGTCTGGAAAAGGAATGAATGTGTCACAGGAATGTCCTTCTACATATAGATGTATGCATGTGTGTATGCTTATATACTTATAACAAACTCGCTGATCTCCATGGGGTGGTCCAGTTAGAACCAGGCCATCCAACCCTGACACGCCTGGATCCATAATTTCATACCCATGGTTCCTCCAACCCACCCGAGTTCGACATACACGCAAACCATCCATTCTCCAGTTGCTATCACAGCCATGACACACCTCCACACATTGCCCTCTCCCCAGCATTAGGGACCCTACATGTATGTTGTCCCAACCCATGTATCATCAGGCTCTCCTACTATTTGGTCCTTGAACATACCTGCCCTTGCTTATGTAATGGTCGGAAGTCTACTTCGCCTAGCAATTTTTGGGTAGTCCCACCAGAGACTACCCTGTGATTGTTTGTAAAGTAGACTTAGCAGATCAATTATGTTGCTCCCACTGGTAGTGTCCTGCCTGTGGTGTGGGTAGCAGTGATTTGCTCACCCCTGCCAAGCTTGATATGATATAAGCTGACAGCACTAAATAATACTGGGGTTGCTGTTGATTCCCTTTTCATTCTTTTTGTATGCTTTATTGTTACAACGTTCATTCTTCATAGATATATATATATATATATATATATATATATATATATATATATATATATATATATATATATATATATATATATATATATATATATATATTATATATCTGTACATACACATGCACATACATCTACATAATTATATACATTTCCTATGCTGTTGCATGACTGTGCTGGAAGATATGTTTTTGATAACATCAGATTTATGTATGTCTGCCATGGCTTAGTGGTAAATCACATTGGCTGTGTTGTGCAGGGTACTGGGTTTGTCTTTGTAGAGGCCATTTATTTTGTTGCTGCTAGAGCAAGGGCCATTGTATAGCATGATTAAAGCACTTTTAAGCAGTTGTGAGTGGGTGTGTGCGTGTTTGTGCGACGGTAGGCTGTGCTATCTTCTAATTACAGTTTGTTAAATTCGGTTAGCTTCTACTATGCTTAATGCATGTGGGCACTGCTTACACCCATGCAAACGCACTTAGACTTGCTTACCAGTACATATATATTTACTACTGCTTATTTGTGCTTACACCTGCTTACTGGTGCCTTTTTCATTATGACGCTACCACTTTGATTGAATGACATTAGTTAAACATTTTATGCAGTACTCCAGTTCACATTTATATGTTATTATGTAGGTTATACAGCAAAAGGATATATAAATATGTTCATATACACATTCCATATGGAAAATGATATGTGCTATAGTGGGACTCGAATCGTGCATGCCTGTTCGTGAGGCGGATGCTCTAACCACTACACTATTGACATTAACTTCGATTCCACATGTTCTTTACTATTTGGATGATTTTGATTTGTAAGCTACGCTAAGCATGGGACAGTGACATGAAAAAACACTGCGCTTCCCTTACACTTTCAATAATGAAGCAATACAAATGTAAAATAGGGACACAGGGGAACCTAATTGTGACGTGCTTGTGTGTTTACTACTTTGTGTTTATTTCAGTCTTCGTGTACACTCTTGTATGCTTAGCATACATTTCAGTATCCATGGACACTGATGTAATTGCTTACTATTAGACGTGGGCTCTAATAGTAAGCGTAGTAGGTTGTACAACTTGTGTGTGCATGTTTACGCCTCCGTAGAACACTTAAACACACCCCCTGCACTTGCATATGTTTCCTGTGCACGCCAAGGGTGCGGCAGTGAGCCCTCATAAATATTCATATGGGGCTGCTGCACCATCTGTAAGGAGGACACTCGGCGCAAGGCTAAAACCGTCCTTGTGCCGAGCTTCATGAATCCTGGGGTAAATGCTAAACCATAAATCAACATACTCCCAACACTAATAACTACCTCTTTCCAGACCTTAAAAA
>NC_056746.1:735090287-735120287 GCF_019279795.1 Protopterus annectens | reverse complement strand
AAGGACACAGAGAAACACATACAAGACAAAGGATAGCACTTTTCACCAAGTATGGGCAGGGGGGCAAGCCCCCCTGCACCCCCCCATGTTGGGGGCTGTGCCCCCATACCCTCTGCTAATTAAATATATAAACTCCAAGATTGCACTCCACAGAAAAAAATGACAAACATACCATCACATGTGTTCATGACTGCCTGTTGTAACCTTAGTAACATTCCCTTTTAACTTGCTATACTTCAACATAACTCATGATAGTGTAGAGAAGTGCAATCTTGGAGCTGATATATTTAAGTAGCAAGGGGTGTGGGGGGTGCAGGGAGGCTTGCCCCCCTGCTTATATTTGGTGGAATGTAATCTGGTTTGTGTTCTTTAAAGTCAGTATATGTATCCTTTGTTTTTTCAGTCTTTTGAGATTCAGGATTTTGAGTTTTCAGGATTTTGAATTTTCCGGATTTTACACACACACACAAATATATATATATATATATATATATATATATATATATATATATATATATAGGTTCATTTTGGAATCTCGAAATACTGAAATGTCAAATTTCAGTATCTCGAGACCAAATTGTCGAATCTGCAATTGCGCGAAACTGCAGAATAGCGAACCCGGAAATGTCGAACTCATGATACTGATGGTGCCTTAGGTAAGTGTTATGTTTTTTAAGGATTTTGGGGAGGGTTTGTGTGTTTGTGGGCGTGTTGGGGAGTTTTAGGTGTGGGTTAGGGTAGGTAGGTAAGAGTGTGAGTATGTAAGTGTTGAGAATGGTGGTGTTTGTATGTATGCAATGTATGTTTGTGCAAGGGGGGTGTAGAATGTGTGCTGGTGGGTTTTCTGTCTTTAGGTGTATAGTGCGACCTTGGAGTTAGCATATATAAGTAGCGTGGGTGTGGGGGGTGCAGAGGAGCTTGCCCCCCCTGCTTATAGGAAGGGTAGGTGTGTGTGTTTGTTTTGTTGTATTTGTGTGTGTTGTTTTGCTTTGTTGTAGTGTCAGGAGGTAGCTGTATTTGTGTTTGTGTGTGCGGTGTAGTGTTTTGTTGACGTTCGGGGGTTTGAATTTCGCAGTTTTGGTTTTTGCATTTGTGAGTTTTCAGCTTTACAGTCTCGAGATACTGAAATTCGATATTTCAGTATTTCAAGATTATAAAGTGAATATATATATATATATATGTATATATCATTGAAAAATAAATCATTCATCTCTCTGGGATGTAACTGTTGCTGACGTGCACACACGATGCCAAGGTATTTTTCCTTAGTGACAACTGGCTTTTCAGTCTGCTGTGCAGGGGTATCTGTCCACCAGTGTGTCTAAACATAGCAGTCAGACTGGGATACACATTCTTCAGTACCAGCACTAGTAATAAAACAGACATATTTTCCATTTCTCTTAACTTTCCTACCTTTATCACCTGTAAGTGATTTAAGGACATCTGATATTTAAAATGAGAGGGTGTTTCATTTATTTTGATATTTTTTGATTACCCATCTACAGTTCTATAATTGTTTTCAGCCATGTTGCAAAAAAATGTTTTTATCATCATCCTGTAAAGCCAGCTTTATGAATCATTAAAATGTTGGACACTTCAGTCAAGGCTGCTTTTACCACTTTTGGGGCCTAAACAACATTGGAATTCTGAACTGACCTTGAAAAAATGCAGACATCTGGAGGGCAGGGACTAAATGTGGGCTTGCTCACAGATGACTGTGTTTAGATATTTTCCACACGCAGTAGATGACTTTAAAAACCAAAGCAAGGCACAATAATTAATCCCATTGGTATTCCTCTTTTTTTTTTCCTCAATCTTTTTTGCCATATGTTAATTGTTAGCTGTAAATGCATGCCGCAAAAAAACCCCACAAATTTGTGTTTGAGTTGCAAAAGGTATTTATCAGTGATGCAATTTCATTTAATGGCTTGGGACTCACTGAAATTACATTTGCTGTGTCAACATCAGTCTAGTAAGAATTCTACAATATGTTTTGGGGGATCTTCTCTCAATGATTTTGAGAAAAGTCATGTGCTGCTGAGAAGTGTGTTGGTGCAGGATGTCTAATGGATTCCATCTGTTTAGTCAAAATGTGACTTTCATCAAAGCAGGAAGAGATGATATTTGCTAATTCTTGTTTTATAGAAAGCTGCAAGCACAAGTGCATGTGTGTTTGTGTATGTGTTTGTGTGCATGTGTGTATTACAACAAGAATAGCACACAGGCTTATTAAGAACGTTTTTCCCCTTTCTTCACTGTTGTATAATCTTGGAATTAGTGTATTCAGAGAAATGGGGATGTGGGGAATAGTGTCTCTGATTATGGGAGGTGCAAGGGGGCTTTCCCCCTGCAAAAACACTGTTTCAGTTTCATTTTTTAATTAATCCAGTGGGTGATATATGATTTTCATTGAAATGGGCTCTAACAAGCCCAAGCTAATTAATCAATTGAAAAAAGTGTAATACTATGGATGTAGAGAGCTGAATTTTGAATCACTACAGCTAGCAAAACTGTGGTACTGACATACACACACACACACACACACACACACACACACACACACACACACACACACACACACACGCACACCTGGGAAAGGCTGGCACAGGTTTACTAGCTATGCCCCCTTTTGCCCAGACTGTAAGGTAGTTATTACTGCCACTAGCCAACTCTTTATCAGCTACTTTAAGACCCTTAACAAAGGGTGTCCAATCTTACTGTGTAATGTTACTATTAATCCAAATGGTAGTTTGCCCAAGATCAAGGCTATTAGGAGTGGCCTGCACAGTGCCACCAAATAGATATACAAGTACTCTAAGAGCTTAAATATCTCTAGACAAACCAACCACAGTGATAGGTTTAAATATATTTAATATTAAATAATAAAAGAACAAAAAAATACTCAGTAAATAAACACAGTTACACCAGAGTTCAAAACCACAGGAAATACTTAAAACAACATTGCAGGACAGTCTCATATAAATAAAGAAAACATCTAAGCTATATTTCACTATATTTCTGTCTGTATCTAAGAGAAATGACTGTACCCTAGTTAACTTACTTACAGAACAATAAGCAGACAGATGTGGTGAGTGGGTTTTCCCAGCTGTCAGGTCAAAGACAAATACAAATGCCCAGTCACTCTCTCAGAGAGTTCTTAATATCAAATATTACTGCTGGGATACTTACAGCATGACATAAATTTTTGTTACCTGATTTCAGTTCCCAGACTCAAAAACAACCATTGGTAGAAATTGTCAGCATTTATCATCTCCCTGTGAAAATATATAGCCTTCAGATGTTTGCAACTGCTGGAAGACATAAAATACTTACAATACAATGCAGAAGACTCCTTAGTTCTAGACATTATGTCTCCTGTTGCACTGAAACTGAAAGATAACATCTCTTTTATTACATGATTATAAAATACTTTAATTTCAACAAATTGTTCTGATGTTTTGCAAGTTAACGTTCTATGTGCCAGTTCCCACTGTTAAACACATACATTTACACAGTTACAATAGTTTATATACATTTTTATTCTAATCCAGCAGGGTACACTGTGGTCACACCTCTAAGCTCAGTACTGTACAAACCCTTTACACACAAACATCTGTACCAGTAGTTTGATATACACATAACATACAGTTCAAATGCATTTGTAACACAAGCATATGAATCACGGTGACATTCACAACTGATGTATGATTATTTACAGAATTCCTTATAGCTGGGCTGGCAGTGTCTCCTTCTGTCATACTTCTATATAAATCATATTAATATTCACAAATGACATATAATTATTTACAAAATTCCAACTAGCTGGGCTGGCAATATTTCCTTTTGTGACAGATATTTTTACACAGTATGCATATTGAGTCACATAGTTTTGAACACTGTATTTTGGAAAATCCATTTTGTATTTCCAGTTTTACAAGATCTTGTAAGGCAGTGGCTAAAGGGAATTTTCAAAGTATTTTGTTTTCCGCAAAAGCCATACATTAAACTTTTCTCTATTCTGGTTTGACCGTGGAGAAGGGAGATGATTGTACGATATATAATGGGGTGTCAGGGCCACAGAGGTTTACCTGACATAAATCAGTATTTCTAAATCCTGTATGCACAGCTGTGTATATTTGGGTTAAAAAATTCATAATTTTTGAACATCAATGCAGAACATCCTTATGTATGAAGAACTTGAGTACAAATGGTTTTCAGTGGAAAGAAAAATGAAATTCATTAACCACAGAAACACTGTGTTTCAACATTTATTAACTTGTAGTAAAGCTGATTATAATGGTGAGGTCTTGTAAATCTGTATGCATACTTTGAGGTATTGTAAATCTGTATACATACTTTGCATTTATACAGAGCAGAATATAGCATAACACAAAGAAATACAGTTGCAGTATTGTACTGTCACAGTACTATTCACCATCTAAAACTGAAAATAGTATAAATGGATGCAAACACTTGAACCCTAAACACAGCAAGTGATTCTGAAATAATGGAGTACTTGTCTAACCTTGCTTCAAGCTGCAGTTAATTGAGTCATATTTCACTGATTCAGAATTAATATTTCCACTGTTCAAAAACAACGAAATACATGTAATAAAGTTTTATTCTCATATAATGTTCTCTTTCCATTTAGTCTGACCAGTAGAGCCCCACATATTAGGAAGGTGTGGTTAAAGTATCCTTTCATCTCATTTCCTGTTGTCACACATTTTTGCAGTCTTTACACACCATTTTGGCTTTTTGTGAAACATTGTTATTTTTTTTCTGAAATATATCACATCATTAAGTGCATTCTTTGACCCACTACAGGAAACTCTGCCTCTACGAGCTAAGATTCATAGGTGAGTGGGCAGCACAGACAAGAAGTACTGGAAACCTATAGTTAAGACAGAAAGTGAGTGGGAGACATTACCTGCATTTGAGAGATTTTTAGCCTTTACAAAACATTATCATCTTTCTCCACTTGAAACCACTTGCAAATGAAAACAAACAGCTGCTTGTAAATGTGTCTGTATAACAATCTTTCAATTGTAACCAAAATATGCCATGTCCCCTAATGGAATGCTGTCTGCCTTTAACCAAATGCTCCTCCTATGAAAATGAAAACAGACTGCAGGTACTGTTAAATAAAATATTTGGATTTATATTACTTTTATCTAACTCCATTTCTGATTGAGTGACTCTTCAAAGAGCTAACTGGCTTGCTGTCCCACAGTGGGTAGATTTCATGTCATGCATCCTGAATCCATAAACTCTGCAACTAAGACTTCCTTCCACCTTTACATAGGAAGCTTCCTCAGCCCTGCTTAACAGGTTCAAGCGATATTAACAAAATTCAATCAATGGTCTGAATTTTGCTGCAGCAAAATGTAAATGCTTTACTCATAAGTAATGCTTTTTTTCTATTGGTGTCCTTCAGCTAACAAAAATGACAACTGTTTCTTTCTGATTAGGCAAATGTTTGCTTTATAATGAAATTTAGATAGTTGGATAACAGTAACTTCTATCATCATCATCATCATCATCATCTTTCGGCTGTTCCCATTAGGGGTCGCCACAACAGATCACCTGTTTCCATTTCTTCCTGTCCACTGCATCTTGCTCTGTCACACCAGCCACCTGCATGTCCTCTCTCACCACATCCATAAACCTTATCTTAGGCCTTCCTCTTTTCCTGTTACCTGATAGCTTCATCCTTAGCATCTTTTTCCCAATATACTCCGCATCCCTCCTCAGCACATGTCCAAACCAACCTAATCTTGCCTCTCTGGCTTTGTCTCCAAACCTTCCAACCTGGGCTGACCGTCTAATATACTTATTCCTAATCCTGTCCACCCTTGTCACACCCAGTTCAAATTTTAACATCTTTAACTCTGCCACATCCAGCTCAAACTCCTGCCTTTTTGTCAATGCCACTGTCTCCAACCCATATAACATAGCTGGTCTCACTACCCTCTTGTAGACCTTCCCTTTCACTCTTACAGGTACTCGTCTGTCACAAATCACTCCTGACACTCTTCTCCACCCACTCCATCCTGCCTGTACTCTCCTCTTCACCTCTCTTCCACACTCACCATTACTCTGAACTATTGACCCCAAGTATTTAAACTAATCCACCTTCGCCACCTCTACTCCTTGCATCCTCACCATTCTTCTATCCTCCCTCTCATTCACACACATATATTCTGTCTTAGTCATGCTGACCTTCATTCCTCTTCTCTCTAGAGCATATCTCCATCTCTCCAGGGTCTTTTCCACCTGTTCTCTACTCTCACTACAGATCAAAATGTCATCTGCAAACATCATAGTCCATGGGGACTCCTGTCTGATCTCGTCTGTCAACCTGTCCATCACCACTGCAAGTAAGAAAGAGCTCAGAGCTGATCCTTGATGTAACCCCACCTCCACCTTAAATGCATCCATCACTCCCACTGCAGACCTCACTGCTGTCACACTACCCTCGTACATATCCTGTACCACTCTTACATACTTCTCTGACACTCCTGACTCACTCATACAATACCACAACTCCTCTCTAGGCACCCTGTCATATGCTTTCTCTAAGTCTACAAAAACACAATGCAACTCCTTCTGACATTCTCTGTACTTCTCTATCAACACTCTCAGAGCAAACATCGCATCTGTAGTGCTCTTTCCCGGAATGAAACCATACTGCTGTTCACTAATCATCACGTCCCTTCTTAACCTAGCATCCACTACTCTTTCCCATAACTTCATGCTGGAAATGATCAATTTAATCCCTCTGTAGTTACTACAGCTCTACAAATCACCCTTATTCTTAAAAATCGGTACCAAAACACTTTTTCGCCATTCCTCAGGCATCCTCTCACTTTCTAAGATTTCATTAAACAATCTGGTTAAAATCTCCACTGCCATTTCACCTAAACACCTCCATGCTTCCACAGGTATGTCATCTGGGCCAACAGCCTTTCCATTCTTCATTCTCTTCATAGCTATCCTTACTTCCTCCTTGCTAATCCATTGTACTTCATGATTCCCTTTCCCTACATCATTCAACCTTCTCTCCCTCTCATTCTCTTCATTCATCAACCCCTCAAAGTACTCTTTCCATCTCCTCAACACAAGTTCCTCACTTGGGCATATGTTTCCCTCATTATCCTTTATCACCGTTACTTGCTGCACATCTTTCCTAGCTCAGTCCCTCTGTCTAGCCAATTGGTACAGGTCCTTTTCTCCCTCCTTCGTGTCCAACCTTTCATACAACTCTTCATATGCCTTATCCTTAGCCTTCATCACCTCTCTCTTTGCCATGCACCTCATCTTGTTATATTCCTGTCTACTTTCTTCATCTCTCTGACAATCCCACTTCTTCTTTGCCAACCTCTTTGCCTGTATACTCTTCTGTACTTACTCATTCCACCACCATGTCTCCTTGTCATCCTTCCTCTGTCCCAATGTGACACCAAGCATCTTTCTAGCTGTCTCCCTTACTAGCTCTGCTGTAGTTACTCAGCCATCTGGTAACTCTTCACTGCCACCCAATGCCTGTCTTAACTCATCCCTGAACTCCACCTCACAATTACCCTTTTTCAATTTCAACCATTTGATCCTTGGTGCTGCCTTCACACTCCTCCTCCTCTTCTTGATCCCCAACGTCATCCTACAAACCACCATCCTATGCTGCCTAACTACACTTTCTCCGATCACCACTTTACAGTCTCCAATCTCCTTCAAACTGGCCCTCCTACATAAGATATAATCCACCTATGTGCATCTTCCTCCATTCTTGTATGTCACCCTATGCTCCTCCCTCTTGTTAAAATACGTATTCACCACAGCCATGTCCATCCTTTTCATAAAATCCACTACCATCTGACCTTATGCATTCCTTTGTTTAACATCATACCTACCCATCACTTCTTCATCCCCTCTGTTCCCTTCAACAATATGCCCATTGAAATCTGCTCCAATCACCAGTCTCTCACCCTTGGGTACAGTCATCACCACTTCATCCAATTCACTCCAAAATCTTTCTTTCTCATCCATTGCACACCCATCTTGTGGAGCATATGCAATAACAACATTAATCATTACACCATCAATTTCCAGCTTCATAAACATCACTGTATCCGACACCCTTTTCACCTCCAAAACACTCTTTGCATACTGTTCCTTCAGAAAAACTCCTATACCATTTCTCCTCCCATCCACACCATGATAAAACAATTTGAACCCGCCTCCGATACACCTAGCCTTACTCCCCTTCTATCTGGTCTCTTGCACACACAACATACCAACCTTCCTTCTGTTCATCATATCAGCTAGCTCTCTCCCTATACCAGTCATGTGCACCTTAAATTAACACTTGCAGGTTTGTATTAATGTTGCTTTTTTCATACTGGGGCTGTTCATTGCCTTATTTTCTATAATCTCCCAGCATGTTCCTCATGCTGTCCTTACTTTTATTTTCGGAAAGCATGCCGACACTTGTTTTATCTACAACCATACTTTCACAGTATGATTTGTTTTTGCTACAACTCTATAAGTTGTATACACATGTTTAACTTCTTCCAAGCCTATCAAATGCCTACTACCACATTTGTTGTTTATAAAGACCTAACAGGTTCAAAGTACATACTTGCTTAACAAATAAATAATTACTATAATTTAACCATTTTATTCTTGTTCAATGAAGAAAGCAACATAAAAATCTTTGGTGAATTCTTTTACTGTGAAAGATCATAACTTATCTCATATCCTTAGTCAGTGTACATTAAGAGCTACCTACTACATGTAATGTAGTGAAGCAGCTCAAAATAAGTACTGTTTCCAGGAAGGCAAGCCCCCCAGCACCTCCCACACCATCTGAACTACATATACACCACTACTGTCATACAATTGGGGTAAAGGAGAAATTTTCCAAAACAGCAGAAAGTGAGCTTGAGAAACTGATTGTTTCAATCTAACAGAAATAATTGATTCATGAGTTCTTGGACATATGGGGAAGCCTTTGGAACTTGTAGCTGACTAAAATCAGAGTGAGTTAATAACACAAAACATGGCCATTTCTGTTGGAGTGCAGGGATAAAGCCCTGTCTGCAGTTCATATGATCGATTTTGACTAGCGGCTCAGAAGCTGGAGGAGCTGTACCAGGAGAAATGAAGACTGACGAGGTGAGGACTACTGATTCCTCTCATGCTGGAAGAGGGTCATAGAACATATGCCCAGAGTGCAAGCTCCATGCAATGCCTCTGTTGGAAACCAGAGATCACCAGAGTAGCTAGAAGATCTTTTCCTTCAAGAGAGAATGACTACTCAGGGACACATCTTACAGCATTAGGAGACATGACTCTCATAACTGGTACTGCATGGGAAATAGCAAGCATGTACAATGAACAACAGGGCATTAAATATAAACCATGCCCTAATTCTACAAGTCAAATGACAGCTAACTTCTGCCAGTTGAACCCTTGCTTTTACTAGGCTGAGGAGTGATGTTTCATCACTGTGACATAGCAGAAACTCCCTGAGGCTCCAAGAGCAGAATACATTTTTTTTTTACATTTATTTCATTGAATTGCACTTCTTAACACTTATAACCCAGCCACTGGGGATACACAAGCCAGTGCATTTCTTTGTGCCGGTACCAAGCCCGGATAAATGGGGAGGGTTGCATCAGGAAGGGCATCCGGCATAAAATTTTGCCAAATCATACATGTGGATAACAGTACAGATATACATACCGGATCGGTCGAGGCCCGGGTTAACAATGACTGCCATCAGTACTGCTGGCCAACAGGGTGCTGGCAGAAATTGGGCTACTGTTGGCTGAAGGAGGAGAAGAGGGTGAAGGCATGCCCGAAGGCAGGTAAAGGATAGGACTGTGATAGTGACAGTCGGAACTTTGAATGTTGGCAGTATGACTGGTATAGGGAGAGAGCTAGCTGATATGATGGACTGAACGAAGGTTGGTATATTGTGTGTGCAAGAGACCAGATGGAAGGGGAGCAAGGCTGGGTGTATCAGAGGCGGGTTCAAATTGTTTTATCATGGTGTGGATGGGAGGAGAAATGGCATAGGGGTTATCCTGAAGGAACAGTATGCTAAGAGTGTTTTGGAGGTGAAAAGAGTGTCGGACAGAGTGATGTTTATGAAGCTGGAAATTGATGGAGTAATGATGAATGTTGTTAGTGCATATGCTCCACAAGTTGGGTGTGCGATGGATGAGAAAGAAAAATGTTGGAGTGAGTTGGATGAAGTGGTGATGACTGTACCCAAGGGTGAGAGACTGGTGATTGGAGCAGATTTCAGTGGGCATGTTGGTGAAGGGAACAGAGGGGATGAGGAAATGATGGGTAGGTATGGTGTTAAGCAAAGGAATGCAGAAGGTCAGATGGTAGTGGATTTTGTAAAAAGGATGGACATGGCTGTGGTGAATACATATTTTAACAAGAGGGAGGAGCATAGGGTGACATACAAGAGTGGAAGAAGATGCATACAGGTGGATTATATCTTATGTAGAAGGGCCAGTCTGAAGGAGATTGGAGACTGTAAAGTGGTGGCAGGGGAAAGTGTAGTTAGGCAGCATAGGATGGTGGTTTGTAGGATGACATTGGTGATCAAGAAGAGGAGGATGAGTGTGAAGGCAGCACCAAGGATCAAATGGTGGAAATTGAAAAAGGGTAATTGTGAGGTGGAGTTCAGGGAAGAGTTAAGACAGGCACTGGGTGGCAGTGAAGAGTTACCGAATAGCTGGGTAACTACAGCAGAGCGAGTAAGAGAGATGGCTAGAAAGGTGCTTGGTTACACATCTGGAAAGAGGAAGAAGGACAAGGAGACCTGGTGGAGGAATGAAGAAGTGCAGGAGAGTATACAGAGAAAGAGGTTGGCGAAGAAGTGGGATTGTCAGAGAGATGAAGAAAGTAGACAAGAGTATAAGGAGATAAGGTGCATGGCAAAGAGAGAGGTGGCAAAGGCTAAGGATAAGGTGTATGAAGAGTTGTATGAAAGGTTGGACACTAAGGAGGGAGAAAAGGACCTGTACCGACTAGCTAGACAGAGGGACAGAGCTAATAAAGATGTGCAGCAGGTAAGGGTGATAAAGGATAATGAGGGAAATGTACTCACAAGTGAGGAGAGTGTGTTGAGCAGATGGAAAGAGTACTTTGAGGGGCTGATGAATGAAGAGAATGAGAGGGAGAGAAGGTTGGATGATGTGCGGATAGTGAATCATGAAGTGTAGTGGATTAGCAAGGAGGAAGTAAGGATAGCTATGAAGAGGATGAAGAATGGAAAGGCTGTTGGTCCAGATGACATACCTGTGGAAGTATGGATGTGTTTAGGTGAAATAGCAGTGGAGCTTTTATCTAGATTGTTGAATGAAATCTTGGAAAGTGAGGGGATGCCTGAGGAATGGAGAAAAAGTGTTTTAGTACCAATTTTTAAGAATAAGGGTGATGTGCTGAGCTGTAGTAACTACAGAGGGGATTAAATTGATCAGTCACAGCATGAAGTTATGGGAAAGAGTAGTGGAAGCTAGGTTAAGAAGGGAGGTGATGATTAGTGATCAGCAGTATGGTTTCATGCCAGCAAAGAGCACTACAGATGCAATGGTTGCTCTGAGAGTGTTGATGGAGAAGTACAGAGAAGGTCAGAAGGAGTTGCATTGTGTCTTTGTGGACTTAGACAAAGCATATGACAGGGTGCCTGGAGAGGAGTTGTGGTATTGTATGAGGAAGTCGGGAGTGTCAGAGAAGTATGTAAGAGTGGTACAGAATATGTACGAGGGTAGTGTGACAGTGGTGAGGTCTGCGGTGGGAGTGATGGATGTGTTTAAGGTGGAGGTGGGATTACATCAAGGATCAGCTCTGAGCCCTTTCTTATTTGCAGTGGTGATGGACAGGTTGACAGACGAGATCAGACAGGCATCCCCGTAGACTATGATGTTTGCAGATAACATTGTGATCTGTAGTGAGAGTAGGGAACAGGTGGAGGAGACCCTGGAGAGGTGGAGATATGCTCTAAAGAGAAGAGGAATGAAGGTTAGCAGGATTAAGACAGAATATGTGTGTGTGAATGAGAGGGAGGATAGAGGAATGGTGAGGATGCAGGGAGTAGGGGTGGTGAAGGTGGATGAGTTTAAATACTTGGGATCAACAGTTCAGAGTAAGGGTGAGTGTGGAAGAGAGGTGAAGAAGAGAGTACAGGCAGGATGGAGTTGGTGGAAAAGAGTGTCAGGAGTGATTTGTGACAGACGAGTACCAGTAAGCGGGAAAGGGAAGGTCTACAAGAGGGTAGTGAGACCAGCTATATTATATGCGTTGGAGACAGTGGCATTGACAAAAAGGCAGGAGTCAGAGCTTGACATGGCAGAGTTGAAGATGTTAAGATTTGCACTAGGTGTGATGAGGATGGACAGGATTAGGAATAAGTATATTAGAGGGTCAGCCCAGGTTGGAAGGTTTGGAGACAAAGCCAGAGAGGCAAGATTATGGTGGTTTGGACATGTGCTGAGGAGGGATGCAGAGTATATTGTGAAAAAGATGCTAAGGATGAAGCTGCCAGGTAACAGGAAATGAGGGAGGCTGAAGATAAGGTTTATGGATGTGGTGAGAGAGGACATGCAGGTGGTTGGTGTGACAGTGCAAGTTGCAGAGGACAGGAAGAAATGGAAACAGTTGATCCACTGTGGCGACCCCTAACGGGAACAGCCAAAAGAAGAAGAAGAAGCACTTCTTAACAATTATAGTTGTGCTATACAGCTAATCTACTACAGTTTGCACTATTTTACTGTTTCACTGCATTTTGTACTGTTTGATAATGTTTTAACTGTATTTTCAGTGCTAGATAGCGTTTCATTACTATAATTGCATTTTTATTGAATTACTTAACTGTAAACTGCTTTTTCATACTGAGAGTTGTATTTTCTGTTCGTGAGTGCTCTGTCTCTGCTTTTCTGTGCATTTCCTGTGAGGCTTCTGTGTTCTAGTCAGGTTGGATAGTTTGGATAAAGGCCTGCTGTATCCAGGACTGGTTGTTTTGCTTGTTGAGTTTCCTGTGTTTCTGGTAGCCATCTTATGCTGGTAAGAGCTTGTCTTCTCTGTTAGTCAGAGGAACAGAGCTGCCTGACTTTCTCTCGCATGAGTGATTGGTTGAAAGTGCAGGGGCTAGCAGGGTTGGTTAGTAATTCCAGCTTCTAGATTCTTCCATCTTTTCTGTTATCTAAACCCTGTGTTTGTAGGGTATTGCACTTGTTTGCTCATCGTGCACTGCTGCTTTGCTGTTTTAACCCATTGCAAGGTATCTCAGTTGCATTTTTTTCCTTACCAGCACTCCTGTGTAACTGACGTCCTCCCTTGCAACTACTGTGTTGATTTTATCCAGCCCTACTCACACCTATAGGTACTCTATTCTGATAGTACCCACGCTACCATCCTTGACCTCTCTTCCACAGATTCTGACAACCATGGACGACAATTTCCTGTGGTTTCTCCTGCTAGTCTGGTTGATATGGGCATCCTGAGACAGTGTGACAATGCCTCATGTACACGGACAACCCTCTTCTTCCACCACCTAGGAACACAATATGTGAGAGATGCAGTTACATTAAGAACCTAGAATCCTTGCTGTCTCAATCACAAGCCAGTACATCTGGCACTGAGAAGGTTGTCTGCACAAACACCGCCCTCTTACACCACCCACACTTTTATAGTACATTCCTATATATGCGGAGGTTCTCAACAAAAACATACCTAAATAATAGAGACCTCTGAAGCAAAAGCACACACACACACACATCACAACCCACCGCACCAAGCACCACACATAGTACACATGCCTGTGTCTCAGCCTGTAAGATCCAGCCCCAAACCCAACATACTAGTCATAGGAGACTCTATCCTGAGACACACAGATGTGACCCTCACCAGACTAGACAAGGGGAAAGTCATGTTAAGTTGCTTGTCAGATGCTAGAATCTGCCATATCACTCATGCACTCAAGTCTGTCAACAACAGGTACTGCTATGACTCTGTCATAGTCCATGTTGGTATAAATGATTTGAGATGTACCTCTCTGTACTATATGAAGGTAGACATGATTGAGCTTGCTGGATATGTGTCCCAGGCAGGTATGTCCCTAGCCTTAAGCACCATCCTACTGTCACCCAGAATGATGCCTCAATACAAACAGAAAATGACTGACTTTAACAATTGGCTTAGTTTCTGGTGTCATTCCAAGGGGATCCAGTACCTGACAGCATGGGAGGACATGATTGACAGACCACAATGCTTTGCCACAGATGGCCTTCATCAGTTTCCCCTGGGCTTCAAGCTTCTGGCAAAAGCTCTTGCCTTCCCCATAGTGCCTTTTTTAGGCCAAGTCATGAGGACAACATTACCAATGTGAAAAATACTTCTAAATGAAATTTATAGATTATGCTGCAAGACTAGGAGTCTTAACATAAAACTGCATTCATTGCAAGCACTCCTCACCCTGGAAGATGCTGACATTTGTGCAGTTACTGAAACCTGGTTCAAAGCTGCAGATAACACCCCAGCCTTACCAGGTTACTTGTCCCACCATACTTTCAGACCCCAAATGGAGGGCTACAAAGCCAAAGGAGGTGGAGTTTCAATATTTATCAAAGACATACACACCTCCAGGCTGGTCAAACAGTATAACACACAGGAGACACTCCAGGTACAGTTAACTGTTGACAAAACACATATTCAAATCATAGCTAGCTACAGACCCCCAACTATGACTCAGGAGACCCACTGCACCTATCTGGGCTTACTTGAATCCATCAGGATTGAACAATCTACCTGGATCCTAGGCGTTTTTAACTACCCAGCCATAGAGTGGAAGACCTGTTCTAGCTCAAACATGAATGCCAAGAGATTCCTTGACTTTGTCAGTGGCAAGGCATTGGATCTGCTGGCTGACACTCCAACAACAGGTGTAAATATCCTGGACCTGGTACTAACCAATATGAGTAGCCACTGTAGCACCCCTACAGTGTCATTCTCCTTGGTAAGATCAGACCATAAAGCAATCACTTTTGAATTCACCATCTCCTCCAACCCCCCCCCCCCCCCGCCAGGATCAAACAAAAAAACTTTTCCAAAGCTGACTACAACCTCCTGAGAGCAGGTATATGCAGCTTCACAGCCCCTATCCCTTCAGCTGGAACAAGCACTAATGTCCAAGCCTACATCAAAAAAACTATATGAGCACCTATATAGCTGCATGGACTCAGCAATACCTAACAGGAACAAATCATCTTCCTCAAGGAAGAGTAAATATGTCTGGTGGACAGCAGCAATAAACAGACTCTATAATAAAAGGAAAAACATGCTGTCCAGGACCAAGAAGGAGCAGGTGTCAAGTTGGAAGCAATCTCTGCTTTGTTTGAACAAGCAAATAAGGTCACTGGTGAAATCCTCTAAGGCTAACTTCGAGTCCAAAGTGGCCATATCCAGGACAATCACAAGGCCTTCTTCACATACATTTGCAATCTCAAAGATAACTCCCAAATCTGGTCTGAATTGGTGGTCAAGAATACCACATACACAAACACCATAGATATAGCCAACCTGCTGGCAAACAAGTTCAGTGAAAACTTCACCCCTCCCTGTCCTCCCCATCAGTAAACCAGGACATCTCCAGCACCTGCCCCCCCCCTCCCCTCATCAACAGGAAGCAGGTCATTAATGCCCTCTCAAAGGCAAAAAATACAGCCTCCATGGGACACAACAACATCCCTGGCTGTGTCCTATATGAACTCAGACAAGAGCTCTCAGCACCACTAGGAACCCTATTCAACCAAAACCTGTGCACTGGCTTTGTCCCAGCAGAATGGAGGACAATCACTGTCATCCCTCTATACAAAGGTAGGGTGTCCACCTATGCAGGCAATTATAGGCCCATCAGCCTAAGTGGCCTGATCTGCAAGGCCATGGAACGCATTATCATGGACCTTATAAAAAAGGACATTGGCAACCTCCAAATGCTTGATCCCACACAATTTGGTTTTGTCAAAGGGAGATCATGCCTGTTAAATGTGGTTGCCTTCTTTGAAACAGTCGCCAAAGCCACAGATGAGAGGAAGGCAGTGCACACCACCTACCTTGACCTAGCCAAAGTCTTCAATACTATTCCCCACTTGGGCATAATAGATAAACTCTCCCAGCTAGGCATCAACCCATATGTTACTAGATGAGTAGCTAAATTGCTCACTGATAGAACCCACTCAGTCAAAATATGTGAAGCCACCTCTTGTAGTAGATTTGTAATAAGCAGCATACCCCAAGGATCAGTCTTGGGGCCTCTACTGTTTGGGATATACTTTTCTGAGGTGTCATTGCAAACACAGTGGTCTGTGACTAACCAAGTTTGCAGATGACTGCATCCTCACTGATAGAACCCACTCAGTCAAAATATGTGAAGCCACCTCTTGTAGTAGATTCGTAATAAGCAGCATACCCCAAGGATCAGTCTTGGGGCCTCTACTGTTTGGGATATACTTTTCTGAGGTGTCATTGCAAACACAGTGGTCTGTGACTAACCAAGTTTGCAGATGACTGCATGCTGGGCACTGTCATAAATTCCCCTAGTGATGTGAGCATCTTTCAAGAGGGCCTTACCCAAACTAATGACTGATGCCAGAAGCATGGCCTCAAACTGAATGTCAAGAAATTCATCATTGTCTCCTTCAGGGAAAATGGTATCCCCACTAATTATCACATTAATAACAACGTACTAAGTATGCAATCAGTTGTGAGGGACGTGGGAACCCAGGTTGAGAGCAACTAGACTTTTAACCACCACATTGCCTCCATTGTACAGAAGGTTTTCTACATGGACCACCTCATAAGTAAGGGTATTTCATCCAGGAACAAAAAGATCATAACATCCCTGTACTCCTCCCTTATCAGACCCCTTATCGAGTACAGTGCCACCTTCAGCATGTACCTTGCCAAGCACATGCAGCAGTTGGAGAGACCACAGAGGTTTCTGACCAGGAAAATCCAGGGTCTCAAACATCTATCAGATAGGCTAAAATCCCTGTGCCTCTACTCAGTGTCATACAGACTGCTCAAGGGTGACCTGTGTTTGGCATACAGGGCCATGTCAGACTCAGCCTTGCTGGAGTTGCTGCATATCATAAGTCAAACTCCATGCATGCAACCCACATGCAAGGCCTCAACCTGGTCTGTGACATGAAAAGAATTTGTTGGCAGGATAGATTAGTGTCCCAATGACTCCCCCATTTGTGGAATAGACTCCCTTTCCATGTCAAGCAGAGTACCTCACTAGCCCTCTTTAAGAGGAACCTGGACGACTGGATGGGAAACAGAAAATATACCCCTGGGATCCCACCTGTGTCCCTGCTGGACAGGGAAAACAGGTGCTGACTTTGTGGGAACATGGATGAAATTCTTGGCTAGGCTTATAAGGGCCTCTGGGCCAATAGCCTAGTATTATCCTATGAACCTATGAACATAAGAGGAGCAAATGGGCAGTAAGTTTTTCACATCTGGGGAATAAATCAGTAGCATGGCCTCAAGCTGAATACCAAAAAATGCATCATCGTCCCCTTTGGGGAGAGTGATGTGCCACAAATTATCACATTAATAACAATTTCCTAAGCACGCACTCAGTCATGAGAGATTTAGGCACCCAAGTTGATAGCAACCTGACATTTGACCACAATTTTGCTTCCATTGTATGGAAATCCTTCTACATGGCCCACCTCATAAGTAAGGGTATCTCATCCAGGGACAAGTAGGTAATAACATCCCTGTATTCTTCTCTTATAAGGTCCATTATTGAGTGCAATGCACCTTTTGGTGTTTACCTTGTAAAGCTCATGTAGCAGCTGGAGAGACCACTGAGGTTCCTCAGCAGGAGAATTCAGGGCCTCAAATATCTACCAAACACAGATAGGCTAAAAGCCCTATCCCTCTACTCACTTTCATACAGACTCCTCAGAAGTGACCTCTGACTGGCATAGAAGGTGGATTCGGACCACGCCTTGATGGGACTGCTGTATATCCACAAGTCAAGCTCCACTCTAGTAACCCTCATGTGCAGCCTCAACCTGGTCTGTGACATCAATAGGATTTGTTAGCAGGACAGATTTGTGTCCCAGAGACTCCCCCATCTGTGGAATAGACTCCCTCTCCATATCAAGTAGAGTACCTCTTTACCCCTTTTTAAGGGCAACCTGGATAACTGGATGGAAAACAGAAAATACACCCCTGGGATTCCACCCGTGTCCTTGCTGGACAGGGGCATTGGGTGCTGACTTGTCTAAACAGGGGCTAAACTCTTGGCTAGGCTTATAAGGGCTTCAGAGCCAATAGCCTAGTAACATCCTATGATCCAGTGATCCTAAGTGAGGATGGGCTGGATATTCAAGTTAGGAAAAGGAAGCAAAAAAAAAAAAAAATAAAGTAAAATAAAATATACTGTTGTCTCTAGAAAAACAACATTAATTCAATGTACTGACATTTATGTCAATGGAGAGAGGAGACTGACAGAAAAAGAAAAGACAAACAATATTATATTGTATGGACACAGAGTGCATTTTGAGTCAAAAAAGAAGCTTTAGCTACAAAAAATCACAACCATTAGAGTGTCCTTACCATACCATTTTGAGGTAGAACAACTGAAAAAAAATCACTAATCATTTGGAGTGATATGGGGTGTTAGTACTAGACAGAAGATCAAGATAGGATCAAGAACATTTTCTTTTTATTTTGACTTTTCCCAATTATTATTCTAAACTGCACAAATGCTCTTCCATGCACTATGGTTAATTGCTCTACTTCTCAGCCTCATTGCAATACATATTTTGATATGAGCATACAAATAAGTAAACTGCTTTCCAATACTTTATTCTACTCCTATTATAAGATATGCAGTTTAGTTTGTTGCCTGCTGTTACATTAGCAACTAATTGGATGATGTAAGGAAGGATGATTAACAAATGTATATCATTTTAAACTGTTTTAATGCCTGTTTTATACTGATTTATAGTAATTTGTGGTATTTTGTTTTATACATATGTAGACTTGCATGATGTAAATGCTCAAAGCCACAATCTTATATGATCTGTGGTGAAACATAAATGTTTCTTTGTTTTATAGTATTATAGATTCATAGATATTCCAAGGCCACTGAGTGGTATGACCATTCACGCCTTGCCAGCATCCTCCATTGGGCCGTACCTTCTTTCTCCAGGAGGGCCATACCAATCAATCCTGAAGTAAATGTGTGAATATTTCTGACCAAATGATCAATAATACCTGAAGGAATGGAGTGGGTAGTTACCTCTTTAGTTGAAGCTCTTTTTACCTGGAAAATCTGGTATACTCCAATAGCATCCACTACTGTGCTTAGATAAGAGGAAATGCTACAAAAATATTTTTATACTGAAATTTATTTATTTAATATTTGTTGACTGGGAAAGTCCAACTAGGACAGAGCCTATTTTCCATGGAGGCCCAGGGAGAAAAGACCCAGACAAATGTCTTTGGAAGGTAGGAGGAAACCGGAGTACTTGGAGAAAACCCATGCAAACATAGGGAGGATATGCAGACTCTGCACAGAAGACACCTTAGCTGAGAATTGAACCAGGAAACCTCTGGCTGTGAGGTGACAATGCTAACCACTGCACTACTGCATGGTTTTGAATTAAATGGTTCCTCAACAAGGCAATGAGTCTTCACAAAGGAAACAACTGCTTGTCTATAACTGGTGATATATAATAGTCTGGCAATGTTTTCCACCAAATGTGATTCTACTAAGTAGATCTTCTACTAAAGGCACATTCTACTAATGTATCTGATTAATTGTGATTCCACATTTAAGTGATTATGGACACATTTCATTGAAAGTTGTCAGCTATGTCCAGATGTATGGGATATAATATTTGTTGAATGCCAGCTGCTTTTTTTTTTCGTGTAATACTGGACAGATTATTTCTGTGTCAGATGGCACTGCAGCTTGCATTTTGCATTTAATGTAGCAGTAAAATTATTTTTTGTGGAATGCTGGACAGCTTTTTTTCTTTGTGAGATCCCACTACAGCAGGGATTGGAAATATGCTCTTTCCACTATGTAGGACATCTCAAGGCTAGTATAAATAATTAAAAGGAGATGTGAGGAGCATATCCTCACATAGGGGTACAGGGGGTTCTGCCACCTGAAAAAACACTTTTATAGAGGTTTCAGTGGTTTGGAGTGCGTGTGTGTGTGTGTGTGTGTGTGTGTGTGTGTGTGTGTGTGTGTGTGTGTGTGTGTGTGTGTGTGTGTGTGTGTGTGTGTATGCGCGCGCGTGTGTGTGTTTAAATCGTAAGTTTAAGTTTGAATGTGTGAGTTAATGACTTTTAGAGATATGGCTGTAGATATAGGTAAACATATATCACGTAGCAGGTCTTTGTGACCCACACCAATGCTAAAGCCATTGTCGTATACAACCATGCAATAAAATGTTCAAATACACCACAATTTTCTATAATCTACATTTCATTTCATCACAAAACAGTTGCATGCAATGAACCATATCTCAGCACAATGGATTTGGTGAAATTATATCTATGAAAGTGATCACCAGCAAACTGAAATGCTGTTTTAAAATCAACATTTCTAACTAATTCTTCACCCATTCATCAATTTTGACAAGATCTTATATTCCTCAAACTAAAAGCTGTTTATCCGCATCTTGCAATTAAACTACTAAAAATATCTTAACTTTTTCAATAATGGTATTAGAAATAAACTCAGATTATCTGTCATTAGTTGCTAATCTTGATATTTAACCATCTGAGAAGTGACAATGCTGGAACAGGTAAAAATATGATAGAAATCATTACTCTTTAAATACATATTGTTTGAACAAAATGTCTAAATACTCATCTACTAAGGATTCGACTCTCTGTGGTCATAGGTTCACAGGAGAAGAAGCTCAAGGTCTACTGGCTATCTGCTTTAAGAAATGATGGGTGCCTAACTCCTTTTTAACTGATGATAACATTGCTCTTCAAACAAAACAGATTCAATGTTTAAATTATTATTTTTATTGATTAAATCAGTGTCTACATAAAGATTCCTCAAATTAACACTTGTCTCATTAGTAATGACAGTATACAAAATAATATCATCAGCCATTAAAAATGTTTGGAATTTGATTTCCCATATCCAACAGTCCACTTTTAATCTTAGCAATAATGACTTTCCTATCTAAAATGTAAGATTTAATTTTAACTCAAAATGCTTTGAGCTTATTCCCCACATAAATAAACAGTAGATATGCCATCTACATTTTCACTGCAACAATTGAATGAAATGGATTAGAAATATTTGTATACAGTTTCAGTTATCCAGGCAGAGTTGGAACTACCTGATGGTTCACAGTAAAGTACTGCAACATGCTAAAGATTTGTGATTAGTCACATATAATTCATAAACCATTGAATCCATTCAACACTTTAGTTTTGCAGCTTTGCAAAACTAATTTGTTCATAAGCAGCAGCATTCATAGCTGTATCCTCAGTTTCAAACTCATGGAATGTTTTGCCTTAAATATTTAGAGCCATGTGCTTATCAGTATGGTTAATATAAATGCACTAACCGTTCATCTAAGACTACACAATATCATCATTCAAGTTATTAAAAACTGTATGTAGCCAAAACAGTGAACAAGTTTCTTATCTTTTTCTCATACGGGCATCCAGATTAATAAATAAATTTTGACCTTGCATAAATATGCTGTGTGTGTGGTATGTATAGTCTATTGATCTATTGCAACCATGGGCCACAAACATGGAATTTGGTAGTGGCAAGCAGTGCAGAAAATACATAAATTATGCATAGCTGTGTAAAGTATACACGAGTTCTATGCACCCTATGCCACATGCATAGTGTAGCTGAATACATTGAAGAATAACTGCTCAGTAGGGTACCATATGTCTGAGTCACATACATTACTCTGTAGCTCTATTGCACTGCAGTCCACTGTCGTGCTACACAGTGAGAAGTAAAATGTTGTCTATTAGGCATGACAATGCTGCTCTGATCATTACCATAATATGGTAGTAAAGGGATCTAGTGCTGTCACAGTTCCCATTTATGGAAGCTCAACTGCATCATTGTGGGGGAAAGAACATGTGAGGTTGTGCTAAAAGGTTTGCCCGCACCACAGAGGCCTTGGGGAGTAGACTAACTTTTTCTGCAATCAGAAAAATTATTTTATTTTATTTTTAGCTGTGTAAACTGAACCACACATCAACAGTTAACAGTTTTGGTTTGATCAGATATACTAGTTTTCAGTATATGGTATTAGTTCCATAATTAATGTATTTGGGGCCTGCCCATACAGAGTTGTTGTAGTGCTTCTGAATTGCATATGCCCACATCATTTGCGTTTGTTCTCCATGCATGTACTGTATAGCACTTGGTCTTATCTTATTGTGTGTCAGTGTTTATGAACCACTCAGGGCAAAGGTATGCCATTCTCACTGCTACAGCCCAACTTGGGCACAATTTTTATGAATCCCACAAGCAGACTCAAAATTTCTATCTATAGAATGCAGAAAAGTTGAAATGCACTTGTTTTTCTATGTATGCTCAATTTAAAGTGAATATCTCCAGGAAGTCACAGCTTAAACAACTAAACATACCTCATGAATACTCTTACCTCAGACAATACATGTATAATTGGGACTCTTTAAGTAAGGATGAAATATAGTTCTTTGTTTAGCAAACACAGTTTATTTATCATTTGTAGAAATTCACAATTTTTAAAAAGAGTTTCTCTTACTGATTCAACAGTAGTACACCCTGACATACTTTTTGTGGTTGACATTGCTTTTGTGAACCTGGTGGTCACCTTGATGGATAACTGAGTGTTTAACATTGTATGACATTAATCTGTCCACTGCAGTTGGCTCTGAGACTTCCTTGGGTTACATTCACTAGAGAAAAGAGACATTGAAAAACAGAATGTGATCAAGATACACTCTGATTTAATTCTTTCCATTGTTAAGCCAGCAAAGGTCTGCCTGCTGAAACTATAGATATTTCAATTACTTTAACTGTAATTTTTGCCATAGTCATTATCAGGAATCAAGAAGTGGTTGAAATCTTCAGGTGCAATATTAGTGTTATCATTCAAAAAGGATTAAAAGGAAAACTCCATCTTATAACTAAAAAAACATATATTTTTTTCATTGTATCTTTGTTTCCTGGGTTGTTTTAATTACTCTAAATTGCTCCAAATGCTTCTTTTACAATTTTAATGTGTTTCACACATAATGGTGCATGATTGGGCCTGCCTTTGTAAAGTGATCTTGTTTTCTTGCTTTCCTTCTTCCCAGAATACATTTCAAGTCATCTTTATATGAGTCATGCTAGAAATAAGAAAGTGTTGTTGTTTTCTCATGCCATTAAGATAAAATGTCAAGACTATGAAGCACACCGTCTGTAACAGAACTACTTCTATGTTTCCCTGACTGAGTCTCATGTATGTGTCTGGCAGAGCTTGTTCTATGCTATAAATAGCTGTTACCTACCTCCAGCAAAAAAGCATTTAAATAGCAGGCTTTTGTAAATGGATTCTTTTGTAGTTCTTTTTTTCTTTTTTCAATAATATTTCTTTATCGTTTTTCTTTTTCATAATACATCGCTTCACAAGAATAATCACAGGTAAAATACAGATGGTATAACATCAATATACTTAAAACATATTTACACTATTTACATGAATGCTTTCATACATTATTGATATACAGATAGGTAACACATTATTTCCTCCAGGTGATTACCCTCCATTAAGTATACTGCTAGATATTGTTGTGCCTCTTATTGTGTATGTTATCAATGTACTCCAACTTCAATGATTTATGCAAGTATAATAATGAAAATTTGTTCCCACAATTTCAAACTATTATGCTTTTGGTTATGTTTGTTTAATATGTATTTGTGGGCTAATATATGTCTTATCACTAAGGTCCTAAAGTTGTTCCATGAGGTTTTAAATGGTGTTAGCCAGTTGGTTGCTATGTAAAGCTTCATTAATAGGAAAATATTAATGAGAGCGTTTGTTTGGTTTTTAGATAGATTGCTTGGTGGTATATGCAAAATCTTGAATTCCCAAGTGAGCATTGATGTCTGATATCCCATTTTTTGTAGTTGTACTTTCAGTGAGTTCCATAATTTGAAAACACATTTACAGCTCCAGAACATGTGCAGCAGGTCAGCAGTTTCATCTTTACAATGCGGGCAAGTTTGAAAGTTTCTAGGGTTAATTTTATGCAGTCTAAGGCGTGTGTAATAAACATTATTGTAAATCATGATTTGAGTAAATGCTAGTTTTTGCAGTGATATAGATTTTATGGTTAAGTTGATTGCTTGCATTATTCTATGGTTCTCTATCGATGGTATTTTAGCTTTCCAATAGTTAGATATGAGTATATGTTCTTGGAATTTCAAGTCTTTTATTAATTTGTATGAGCATGTTATATATTTACTTCTTTGTAGAAGTGTTTGCCATAGTAAGTTACATTTCCTTAGGTCTTCTTTATTTATGGTGCTATCATGAAAGTAACTTATACACATTTCCTTAATCTGTCTCAATATCACCAGGTAAGCTTTAGGAAGGCCCAATTGAATTCTTATTTCATGAGTTGTACAGTCTAAATATGGGTATATATCTTGTAGTGTTATATTAATTATAAGTGGAAATCTTTTCAGATCTATTAGCTGGTTATTGAATTTCAAGTTAGGGTTTTTGTGAATAGGTTGTAGAACCATCATAGGTTGAAGAAGATCCATTGCCTTAAAAAGATTCTGTGTTAGGGTTATGGAGTTTTTAAGGGGTTCCATTAAGTTATATGCTTTAATATTTTTGCTATTTAAGAAAGGTAGTGATTTGGGATTTATATTTAGACTTTGAGTATGGTTAAAGCCTAGTTTTACCCAATGTGGGGACCACCTATTCTCTAGTGTATTATAGTTTGCAATTCTTAAAGTTCTATTTACGTTTATAATTAGGTAGTAATATTCAAAATTTGGAAGATCTAATCTACCTTTGTTTTTCGGTATCATCAGTTTGTCGTATGAGATTCTACATTTTTTAGGTTCCCATATAAATTTAGTGAATTCAGTGTGGATTTGCTTAAAGAATTTCT
Source organism: Protopterus annectens (assembly GCF_019279795.1). Taxonomy (NCBI): domain Eukaryota; kingdom Metazoa; phylum Chordata; order Ceratodontiformes; family Protopteridae; genus Protopterus; species Protopterus annectens. Next base: position 735,095,090 of record NC_056746.1, on the reverse strand, counting down.
TATGTATTGAAAGCTGGGAAGACATAAAGATGCATAATAGTCTGGGCAAAATGTTCATTTTGATAATTGAGACTTTTGCTAACGGTGTTAATTTCAGATTTTTTTCCATCTTTTTAGATCGAGTAGGATGTGATCCCACTTTTGTTTAATATTATTAAGATAAAAATTATTATTATCTGTAGAGAATATAAACTCCCAAATATTTAATTTTTTCTTCGGATTTTACTTGACCTATCAGAGGCAGAAGTGAAAAAGGTTTTGGAGTTTTTTTTTTAAGGTTTATTTTATAGTTTGATATTGAAGTGAAGTCTTTGATAGCAGATAGTATTTTCTCTGTGTCTGTGATTGGTGTTGTACAATATATGTTAAGATCATCAGCAGAGGCTGACAGGGAAATTTTTGTGTTATATATTATTGGAGCATTATGATACATATTTTGTTTGATATTTAAGAATAGGGGTTCTAAATAAAGGTTGAACAATAGGGGGAGATAAAGGGCAACCTTGTCGAGTACCATTTCTGATATGAATTCTATTAAACCACCGTTTATTTGTATATAATCTTGTATAGTGTTTGTAGGGTTAGGATAAATTCTTGGGGTATATTAAAGTAGGGTAAGATTTGGAATAGGAATTTTGTGTTAACTCTGTCAAAGGCCTTATGCGCATCTATAATGAGTGCGTATATGTTTAGGTTATTTTGAATAGCATAAGAAATTAGCGTGTGTAGTGTTAGTGCATTGCCACTGGTTTGCCTAGATGTTAAGAAACCATATTGTTCACTCAAAATGATTATGTCTGTTATTTTTTTCAATCTATTGGCCAGAATAGATGTAAGAATTTTGCTGTCAATATTGAGTAATGATATGGGTCTGTAGTTGTCTGAATTCTGTGGATCAGCTTTTTCTTTAGGTATGAAAATCGTTTTGGATGCATTAAAGTGTATATCATTAATTTTACTGTTTATAATATAGTTTAGTGTATGAGCTAAAATTTGTGCAACAATACTGTAAAATGTTTTATAAAACTCCGCTGTGAGGCCATCAGGGCCAGGAGATTTATGAGGTTTTAACTTTTTAATTGTTGTTACTATTTCATCAAAGGTTATTGGTTTTATCAATTCTTTTTGTTGTTTCTCATCAATTTTCGGAAAATTAAGTTTTTGTAGGAAGTCTCTACTTTTTTCATCCAAGAGTAGATGTTTTTGTTCTCCATAAATTTGTGAGTATATAGCTTTGAAAGTGTTAATAATATCCTCAGTTTTTGTGTAGTTTTTATTCTTATAGATTATTTCAGAGATTTGAGAGGGTGTTTTAGACTGATTAATAATCCTTGCTAGAGCTCGTGATGGTGTTTGTATATGGTTGGCATATTTTGCAAGTAATTTAGTTTCTTGAAATGATAGATTATTGTTGTGAATAAAGAAAAGGTCTTTCTGACATTTCAATAGTTCTGTTTCAGTTTGGGTGTTGTAGTTTTTGATTAAATCCTGTTCTAATGATTTACTTTTAGCCTCCAGTTGCTGTTCTTCTTTGATTTGGATTCTCTTAAAATAAGAAGCTTTTTGAAGAAAAATACCTCTTATCTGAGCTTTAGTTGTCGCCCATTCAATATCAGGAGGGTGTTTTTGTTTTGCTAAATTGGCTAGGGACATTTTAAGGATACCTTGGACTTCCTGAATTATTTCCTTTTTGTTTAAAAGATTGCGATTTAGCGACCAATTATAGCCCCTCTGTGGTGAATTATTTTTGGTGGTCTTAGTAATATTCAAGGTAATTTTAGAGTGATCAGATAGGAAACGATCATGGACGAATATTGTGGGGTCAAGGTTAATCAGCATTTCTGATATTAGGAAAAAGTCAATTCTTGACCACATGTTATGACAATTGGAGTAAAATGTAAAGTTATTTGGATTATTTGGGTTGCTACCATATTTGAAAGGGTCATATAGATTAAAGTCGTATTTAAGTTCATTTAATGTTAACATTGCTTGTTTGTTGTATGATGTCTGTGGGCTAGATTTTTTTGGGGGGTTTGGTATGCATTCCAGTCACCCCCTATGATCATGTAATGGTTTTTGTATTGATTTAAGATAGGGTACAATGAAGCGAAGAAAGAGTGCTGATTGTTTCAGGGTGCATATAAATTAAGAAGTAGAATGGGCCTATTATAAGCAGGAGTTAAAAGGATTACATAGCACCATCTACCTTCTTTGTCTGTTTTGGTTTCTATAATTTTATCTTGGTACCGATCTTTAATGATTATGGCCACTCCTGCACTATTGGTTTTGCCCTCAGAGGCTATGACTTCTCTTATCCAATTTTTCTTTTTTATTTCTGACCATTGCTCAATAGTTAGGTGTGTTTCTTGAACTACTATGCAACTTGCCCTCGCCTTCAAAGCTAGATGGAAAAACAGTTTCCTTTTTTAATGTTTTGGAGCCCTTTAATGTTCCATGAATCTATTTCCCACATTTATGAAGCTTTTCTTTTGTGTAAGTAGTTTTGAAATTTTGTGTACATGTATTGGACTGCATTTATTTTTACCAAAAGCATGTTGTGAAAGCATTCTTTCATTCCCGTCCCTTCCCTGTGCCTACCTACTAGTCTCCTGGACCAGGAATTAAACAGGACCTGACTCGATGTAGTTTTTGTAATTGTTTCCACTATTAGTATATATATATATATATATATATATATATATATATAAATATAACTTGAGTGCTAGTGTTTAAAAGGTAAAACAAGTTTAATGGCCCTGAAAGACCTACACCTATTTGTACAAAGTCAATCCCACTCATTCCCTAACAAACACAGCTTAACAATCCAAGTCTCCTCCTCTGAGATTTAGTATGAGAAGTCAAAGTTTGAGTAAACCATTTTCGCCAGATCTGATCTTAACAAGAAGCAGGGCACTTCACCTTAATAAACTTGTTTCTATTATTATTAACACATTTATCAACTATTTAACTAATGTTTCAAGATTATTTTATTAACCATGTTTATAGAGTACCTTCCTTACTCCTCTAATCTTAATTTGTGTGTGGTTCTTCCTCCCCTAGGTCAAGGACTGCTGTCTCTAGTTATTACTTTCCTTGTTATGTGGGAATATTCAAATTCTAAATTTAAAAGAATTTGTACTCAATGCTCCCACCAGATATGATGCCCTCTTCCCATCATGTTTAAAACTTGAATGGCCCCATGTAAAACAGCAAGGTCTTGACACGTCCTCTACTACCCAAAATTCAGCGTTCATCAGCTATTCTATTTACACATTTTATTCTGATGCCTCTTAGAGAAAGCCATATCACCATAAAACTAATTTAAGTTTATGTACCTACATGCATATAATCACCGAACTTTGGTCAGACAATTATAAGGTCACTTCAAATAGGTTTACCCAAACAGTGTTTAGTAATTGATGGTGTATAAGAGTATAGGCTCTGTTATAAATAACACAAAAGAACCTCACTTTATTCTAATCTTTGTAATGCCCTTATTACCTTATCATGGACTTTTCCTTTATCGCCACCCTTATGTGAGCTGTGTTGAGATCCAAAAGTATTTTAGTGCACTATTACTAAGTACTTTTGTGTCCCAATAACATTTATTCAATAGGGTAAGTTGTAGAGTGGATAATGGTGAGCATTGGTTTTTAGTCTAATGTTTAATTTTTTTGTGCATGTGTATTTCCTTTACAGTTTTGAGTGTAAAATGTTGACTACATTTTCCTCAAACCAATAGTCTGTTTTAAAGCTGATTATTCAGATGCTCTTAATATGTTTTTATTGATATCAACATATCCCATTATTGTAAATATATTCCACCTTGGAATATCTACATCATTATCTTCAGAAGGTTGCCTGACCCTGAAACTTCAAGTCTTGACGTAGTCAGAACATGCTAGCACTTCTATGTATATTATTGGACCCAGCGCTAGTTTGAGTATTACAGCAAGCCAGGGATATATCTAAACTTGCCGTTTTGAACACCTAAGGTTTCGTATAAGGGACCACACCTGTTGTAGGCTATCATTGTAGGTCTGAGCAAGAGTTAAAAGGGTCAGAACTAAATATATTAAGTTTAAAATAAAAGATATTAGACACTATGTTTATAAACTTTAGGGTATGTTCACTCTAGTACATATGCTTTTGTTTTAATAAACATATGGTTTTCAAATCAGGTATTAGATCTTATGTTTTGGCTTCTCTATTATGACATGTGCAGTTGGTGACTTTAAATATGCTTGATGACATTTATAAGCACTATACAACCCTATATGTGGCAGCAGAATATGTGATTTAACCATGCTAATACATTTTTAGCGGATTTCTCCACATAGATTTACTTTTTGTTTTGTTTACAGTTCCTTTTTTCTTCTTTCCGTTCTTCTGAACAGCTAAGCCGATTGCCTAGCTTCTCGAAGGGGAATTTACCTTATCGACGGACTTCCGGAAGTGCCACCTCATTAAAACGGCTTCAAGAGCCGCAAATCAGTCTTCAGTTCCTCCCGTGGGAAAGCCAGCTTGTCACCGATGATGTAAACTTCCTGAAGGGGCTCTCGTGACTCGCAGGATGGAAATTATGGTCGCGCCACTCCTGAACTGGGGCCTGGTGGATGGGAGAAGCAAACTAAGGTAAAAGTAAGTCCTTGGTTGTTGATATGACATGTATCTGAACTCGGAAGCTTTGTAAGACCCATCGGAGAGTGTAGTTATTTGTCCAAGGTGGGAATTTTTTGAAAACAGTCATAAAGGTAGATTTTGCCTCTCTACTGTTAGCGACTGAATATTTAATCACATCCA